>NC_042997.1:142405032-142457532 GCF_006345805.1 Octopus sinensis | reverse complement strand
TGGAAACTGTGAACAAAAACACTCAGTTTTAATTTCAGTTTCCTTCAACCAGTCCCACTCATAAAGCACTTGTCAGCCCAAGGTTATAGTAGAAAACCTGTGCAGTGGGACTGAACCTAGACTCACATGGTTGTGAAGTAAACTTTGTAACCACACAGCCATACCTGAATCTTTACATGGGACCATATATTTCTGGTAATTAAATTAATCTGAGAGTGTGTTGAAACTGAAACACCTACATCATGGCAGAGCCATTCCTGGTATTCAAGAATGGTTAAAACCTGTTACATAGACTTTTCATCTACTTTTTAACTGACTATCCCCTATGAAGTGCCAAAAGGGGGTGTTGATTGAGTGCAATATTGACGGAGGTGGCTTTGTGTCATATAGAGAGGAAAGAGAGAAAGGAACAGTGCCTCGTTGTAGATGAAATACATGTTCACCCAAGCAGGAAAAGTAAAAAAGCATGGTGAATATAAAGTGTCATGGTATACCCTCAAGGTACAAGAAGGAGGCTGGAAAGAGAGAGGGAGAGAGAGAGTGGGGGGAGGCAGAGAATTGAATATGGCTGGCTGAATGGGTAGATAAGTTTGTGAGAGTGTGAAAGGTGAGTGACAGACAGTAGAGATGAAGACAGAAGTGAAAGCAGTAAATGGTAAACATGGATGAAGGAGTAGGGAATGGTGAGTCTCAATTTGAGGAAATGTATGGAAAATAGGAATGGGTCATGGAAGAGGAGGCTTTATATATATAAAGATTAAAATAAGTGGAATTAATATTAACAATATGATACAATATTATGGATAAAAATTCAATCATGTAAGCATGCAGTATGCAAGTGTATACACAAATTCTATTTGCTGTGTTTCTTAAATTTCTTTAAAATTTTGCAAGTCAATTTTATCATTAATTTAGAAACAAAACAAAAATCTTATAACATAGCAAATAAAATGTAACAAGGAACCAGGGAAGCATAAATGGAGGGACATTTGTAACAATGATAAAAACAGAATCATTTAGAAACAGTATTTCTTTGGATAACAGAACTTAGTACAAAATAAATTGAAAATTTAATTACTTCTGTACGAATGAAATAATAGCTGAGGTGTAAAATGAACCAAACAAAAATTTATAAAAAAACCCCAACAAACTGTAAGATATTCTTCTCTCAATAATATAATTTAAAATAATGCTGTTAATAATTGAATGAGTTCATTAAGGAAACTGCTAAATGAAACAAAATAAATTTAATCATATAGAAGTCTTTATGCTTCATATAGGAAATAAGTCTAATTTCAAAGATTAAAAGAGAAATTCTTTAATTATATCTCACAAGGAAAGCAGCCGAAGTGTAAATCTGAATGTCAGTGTGACCTGATAACTTTACTTCATTTTCTACCTTTTCTAAGTCAAAATCCAAGTCTACCTGAGATAGTGAATCTTCTGCATTGATCTATCACTAGATTCAATAGTTACAATAGCAACTAATTTCAAGGATGCCATCTTAGATTATGTAAATAATCATATGTTGTAGATCTATTTGCTATTTATCCAAAGTGAAACTTTCTTTCAAAGAAACAAATTTCTAAAATGCTGAACTGAAAATCAAATATTAATACATTTGAAAGAAAATTATATTATTGAAAGTCGATGAGAACACGAACTTCTCTGCTTCAAAATAACACTCAACTTTAGTTTGGTCTAAAGCAAGGGTCTGTGCCTATGACCCTGGCAGGCCAGCAGAGACTGATGAAAAGAGAACATCTCTTTCTGAGAGGAAAAGAAATAATCAACCTAAACTTCAGAGAATTTGGCTTTCATCAAGTTCATTATCATCATCATTTAATGTCTGCTATTCCATTCTGGCATAGGTCAGATGGAATTTGTTGAAGCAGATTTTCTATGGCTGGATGCTCTTCCTGTTGCCAACTTACATCTGTTTCTATGCAGAGGTAGCATTTTCCTTTGCTAGAACAATTTTCTAAGGAAGGGTGGATCAAACAACCTCACTTGTATGACAATGATGCTCATTTACAACCATCACATGATGTCTATCTATCTATCTATATGTACATGCACACACACACTTTCTGTCTCCCAAATCCACTTACATGGTTTTGGTTGATCCTGAGCTATAGTAGAAGACACATGGACAAGGTGTTGTGCAGTGGGACTGAACCCAAACTCACATGGTTAGGAAGCAAGCTTCTTAACCACAAAACCATACCTGTGCCAAATTGTACATTATAAATTCACTTTGAAAGAAGAGTATTAAATGCCAAGTTGAAAAGGAGAAGACAATCAAATAACACAATATCTAAACTCAAGGAATTCTAGCATGATTTTAGTAACAAATTACAAGAAATCAGTTTAGACTTGCAAACAGAATTTACAATAAAATAATAATGTAATTTAATCATGAATGTTTATAGTTACATTCTATGAGGTTCATGGCAGTTTTATCATCTTAACTCACATCATATTCTGAGGACTAAAATTTGTGAACACAATTTCTAAGTTTATATTTGAAAATATATATTAGCAATATAAGACTAACATTTTTAAAGTGAAACAGCCTGGTTCTTCACTGTCTTTTATCTTGACATCTTAGACATTATAAAGATGCCATCAATGTAATTCAGACAGTCTGGAACAACAAAAGAAAGAAAAAGAAACAGAAAAAAACAAACAGAAACACTTTACAAAATCTCAGTTGCTTGTCAATTTCAAAACAAAAAATATCTTTCTATCATGGAACTCCATAAACCTTCTTGTATACCTATAGATTTTATTGTACAAAACTTCTAAAATATAAGTCAAAAGGCCTTCAAGGTATGTAAGGAAGACAATTAAGAACATCATCAACTTTAACATTCATCTTCCATGTTGGCATAGCTTGGACATTTATATATACACATACATATATACATATATATATATATATATATATATATATATATATATATATATATACATACATACATATACACACACACACACACATACACACACATAATGAATTTACTAAGTATTAGCAGTTAATAATATGAAATATAACAGTACTAAGTTGTAAAATATGCCGAAACTAAATTTGGATCCCGACTGACTTAACCCTTTAGCAGTCAGACTACTCTTTCATATGTAATACTTATTTATTCATCATTTTGATTTAATCATGTATTACCTCATAGCTTTGAGATTTCAATGATATAATAATGATTTTTAGAATGTCCTTGTTGGGAAATTGAGAGGCTCAATCTAGCTGGTTCAAACATAAAAGAAATAGAATGTCTAGGCTGGACACGGTTGGTTTAAATGTTAAAGGATTAAAAGTTATAGCAGTAATGATTCAGTTTTTACAGGCAAACAATTTTCATTTTGGCTGGCAACATGTGTGATGGCTCAAATAATTTGACCATATTTCAGTGTGATTCTGTAGCAAAACAAGAAACTTATTTCAGAACTGCGAAGTACTAAAAATCAAATCAAAAGTAAAGTATTTCTAGTCTAGAGTAAGCAAGTTAAAATAATTTGATGGAAACTTGAAAAATAAATATGTGAATAGTTTTATATTATTTACTGGTTATAGGGAAAAAAACTGAAAAAAGAAAAGGAATTGGGGAACCTACTGTAAATGTTGGCATGCTTAAAAAGTGCAATCAAAGTTCCCTTGGGTCACCATTATAGAAAAAAAAAAACAAAGGACACATTAGGTAATGTAGTTCTGACACTATATCTGAAAAACAACAGAGAGGCCCCATTTGGAACTTTTTTTTATTGTAAATCAGTCAGATCAAGCAACAAATTTTTTATATAATATTTGTTTTAATTTAATGCACTATTATGATAAAATACAAATAGATGATAAATTTCTTCCTTGCTGAATTTCAAAGTTTTATTTTTATTTTATTTATTTGAAATGTGAGATTTCAAAAGATCGCTACATTTTTGCCATTATCTCAAATTAAAAGAGTTCTAGTATCCAGAAGGTTCCACACTTAAACTAATGGTGAAATTGACATGTGGCCAAAGTAACCATAGAATATTCACAGTCAGAAAATATATATTAAGTGCAGAATCAATAGGCCTATAATATCTTATTGGAAAATATTTGAATGGATATAAAATTACAACCCAGTTAGCACAATATAAAAGAACAAGCAATCATGAACTAAACACTATCTTGTGTATAGGTATTAATAAGAAAACTTTACCTTCTTGAACTATACAGTGTCTGTTTGGTAAATTGAATACTTTTGGCAAATGCAGATGCTTTTGCCATCAGGATTCAATGATAAATAACTATAATACTTTTGATTAATGGATAAATAACTAGTTTGTTAATACCATTGAATATTTTATAACAAAACATAACTGTTCACTAAAACTGTTGGTTAAATAGAACATTACACAATAATAGTGACATGACAAAAAATGTTATGACTGGTTTATAGCTAGTCGTGTGTTTATATCTAAATTTTTACATAAGTTACTGATTTTAGTTATTAGTAGAGATGCAAGTATTATGGCTCTGTGATTAAGAAGTTTGAAAGTTCAATTCTCAGCCTTGTGATTTTGGGATCAATCCCATTGTGTGAAAGTGTCTTCTACTATAGTTCTGGATCAACAAAGTCTTGTGAGTAGATTTGGAAGACAGAAACTGAAAGAAGCCTATTATACACACACACCCAACCACACACATGTATATTATTTCATTTGGGTGCTTATTTTATCAATTCCTACTTGTCAGGCTGAAAACTTTCAGGACACAAATGAACATAACATGATATAATACTGGTTTTCAGATAAGTATAAACATTAATACAAACATGGACACATACATGCATTGAAATAGAATTCTAATTCAATTTCATTATGAAATCAATCACAAACAATAATTGATTATTTTGGTAGAGATAAAAAAACGGAGAAAGAGAAAATAACAAAAACTATGAAGAGGGTTTTTCCATAGGTAAAGTTTATAAACTAAGATGGCATTAATAAAAAAAAAAAAAACAAATTGGCAAATAAATGCTGCAATTAGAACATGAGATAAATATTTCTTATTCTTGTGAGTGGAACTCTTTTCAACAACATGTCCAGAAATCCCAAATAAGTTTAAAAAAAAAAAAGAAAAAGAAAAAATGGTTTTGAGGAATGAAAAATATTTTAGTTTCAAGGACAAAAATCATTTCAATAATATATAGACTGGTGCAAGTATGGTTCATTTGTGTCCTGTAAGTTTGTAGTCTGACAAGTAGGAATTGATAAAATAAGTACCCAAATGAAATAATATATGTGTGTGTGGTGGTGGTGGTGGTGTGTGTGTGTGTGTGTGTGTGTATGTGTGTGTGTTTACCAAATCCACTCACAAGGCTTTGGTCGGCCCGAGGCTATAGTAGAAGACACTTGCCCAAGGTGCCACACAGTGGGACTGAACATGGAACCATGTGGTTGGTAAGCAAGCTACTTATCACACAGCCACTCCTACGCCTAATAATGTTCAAAGATTCAAAATAAACAACACATCATTATCATCATCATTAAAATGTCTACTTTTCTGTGCTTTTATGAGTCAGATAGAATTTGATGAGACAAATTTTCTACAGTTGGATGCCTTTTCTAGCATCTCCCTTCATCTGTTTCCAAGCAAGGTAATATGTCCCCATGACTAGACATGTTTTCACAGAAACCTGGAAATGAGGGACTTTGTTTGTATGATAGTAATGGCCATTTATAACTCTCCTGTGATGTCAAACCAAGAAGCACAAATACACACCTATATGCACACATGCATGCACATACATACATATGCCTGTGTACACACACACACACACAGTATTGTAAAGCTCTATGTATCCATGCATCTACCTAGTCAGTTAATTTAAATGACTTGCACAAGCAATATTAATCTAAATCAACATGTAAATTTATTTTAAACAAAATAACAATCTCAGGACACTGAACCTTTCAGGTGAGATGATAAAGGACAGAGATGCATAGTGCCTTGTTGTACTCAAGAACACCCATACTCCACAGCAGAAGTGTTAAGACCGGTTCCTTTGGTGGTGCAAAGCACTCATAGTGGTGACACATAAAAGTGCCTGTGCAGTGCCATGTAGAAATGTCTGCGTAAAAGCACCCATGCAATGCCACATAAGAGCTCCCATGCAGTGCTATGTAAAAGCACCCAGCACACTCTGTAAAGTGGTTGGCATTAGGAAGGTCATCCAGCCATAGAAACCATGCCTAAACAGACTGGAGTCTGGTGCAGCTCTCCAGCTTGCCAGCTCTGGTCAGACTGTCCAACCCAAACCAGCATGGACAACAGACATATGATGATGATGACGAAATATAAAGGCTAAAAGAAGCAAAAAAGTACAAACGGATAATAGAGAAATAAGATGTAAAAATGTCATTATTATTACATTCTTTTTAAAAATTTGAATAAATATCTAACTTGGATATTAAAAAAAAACCCTCTTCTTCAATGATTACAATATACCATACATGACTTAGTGTAACTGTTCTTTATCGCCAGTGAATAAAATAAAATTGAATATATGCTTAAAGTTTCTTAGTAAACTTTTCTTCAAGCAATAATGATGCATAACCATATACTTGATAAGAATATGGTGCTGTAGGTGTTTAAAATGTCTAGAGAACATCATTAAATACTAACTATGCATGAACATATTTAAGAGTATAACACCATAACTATGTGCATAACAGAATAAGAATTTACACTTCTTGTTTCTTTGAGCAATATGTAGATTCTTTCTTTCATTCTTTTACTTGTTTCAACTATTTGATTGCAGCTATGATTGAGCACTGGCTTCAAAGTTTTTTATTTTAGTGAATTAAAGTGACACTAGTACTTATTCTAAGTCTGGTAATTATATTATTATTGAAGGTGGTGAGCTGGCAGAATCATTAGCACGCCGGGCAAAATGCATAGCCGTATTTCGTCTGCCGTTATGTTCTGAGTTCAAATTCCGCTGAGGTCGACTTTGCCTTTCATCCTTTCGGGGTCGATAAATTAAGCACCAGTTACGCACTGGGGTCGATATAATCGACTTAATCTGTTTGTCTGTCCTTGTTTGTCCCCTCTGTGTTTAGCCCCTTGTAGGTAGTAAAAAAAATAGGTAATTATATTATTAACTCATTTGCTGAACTACAAAGTTATGGGGTTATAAACAAATCTGCACTGGCTGCCAAGTGGTGAGAGACAGACACAAACATGCACACACGCGCGCGAGCACACACACACACACACACAGCTTTGCAGCAAAACCTCCCATAGGTATTGTGCTGCACTCTGCTGTTAATGAAGTTACACAAGTGGTAACAATGTCTTCATGTAGCTAATACTTTACCATTTTTTCCCCAGTTTCCATTATGGTTTGGAATGGTACACACTGTTGAAACATTTATCAAGAATGATAAATGGGAGGGGTTTTTTTTCTGCATCTTGTATATAATTTATTAAAGTGAGATTTTATCTTTTGACTTGAGATTTACATCTGAAGATTGCAACAATGTGAAATTTGAGTTGTGAAATAAAAAATCAGTTTCAATAAGCCATATGGTTTACAACATGTATTGAGCATTCCTCTCTCATTCAATTGACACAATTCAACCTCTAATTCGTGTGTGTGTGTGCACACGCATGCACGTGTGAGTGTGTAATGTTACAATGGTAGCACCACATACATGAAGGTTCAAATCTTACAGGCAGCTTGTGAATTTTTCTATCCAAGGGGTTTTTAACCTAATATTCTACATGCTATTTATTTATAGCTTTAACATTGAGATCCACCATTAAAATTATTTATTTCATGCTTCTCAAAATTTCTAGGAAAAAAAAACAATAATGACCTATTATTTGAATAATATACAATTCTATTTGGTAAAAAAAAAAAAATGGATAAAGAAAATTTGAAGGGTTCAAGTCCCATGGGTATCCTTCAAATTTTTTTCTATCCAAAGGGTCTTAACCCATTATTCTACATGTTTTATCAAGGGTTTTAACCTAATATTTTACGTACTTTATCAACATTGAATTCCACTGTTAAAATAATAAATAGAAATATATATTTTACAAATAGTTACCATAAACACAAAGAAAGAGTAATAAATAGTAGTAGGATTAAAAGCTAACTTAAGAAGCTATAAAATATTGCTATTCCAGAAATAGAGTCAGGTTTCACAGTGATTAAAGACAGAGAAATAGAGAAAATCTATTTTGAAAAATGTAGGGAAATATACAGAAATGGAAAAAATGTTGATAAAAATGTGAAGATATTGAAGAAAGTATTGGAAAAATGGTCAATCTTCATATCTATTGATTATATATCATGAGCATAACACCAATCACATGATGAAAACAAAAAAAGAGAAAGGGAGAAGAAAATTAAATTAAATAAGAAGTTTAGCAGTTTTATATTTCACAAAGGAGAAATTATCCATATAGACAATATTAAGTGAGATTAGTAGTAAAAGAAATATATTTTCAAATAAAATAAAACAATGTTATAAAAGGAGTTAATCTCTTCACAAGCCACTGAGGTGGGCAGGAGCAGTGATTAAATACAGTATCTGAAACTTTAAGCTGATTGAAAGATAAATTTCCTAAAAAAATGAAATAGTAATCAATAGCATAGCATAGAAAATTTCCTCAGAAAATTTTGTCTAAAGTACAAGTAGAATTAAGTGTCTAGACTAAAAATATAACAGAATTCAGCAGTAGTCAAATATGAGCCCATAATTACACCACCATATTATGAAAGAAATGTTGATAGTAATTCAGATTTGAATTGAAACTAAAAAAGAAAAACTAGAGTCATATCATACTGAAGGTTTCTAAAAAGAATGAAATAGTGCAATACATAACTAATGACAAGAAATTTTAAGAACTTTGTAATAAGCAAACAACAAAACTAAAAAAAAACTGTGTATTTGATGCATTTTAAAAATTCCATTATTTCAAATTTAAACGTATAACTCTGTCAAATATCAAGAAATAATTGTCCAGTAGTGGACAATATGTAATTAATTCTAAAGATTTCTTTTTTGGCTAAAAAAATCATTTAATTCACATTAATTTAGACATGCAATTATCTATTCACTTTAATATATATTTCTGTGTCAACATTTTTGTACAAATATTGTTTGGTTTAAAAATAAGAATGCCTTATATTTTATGTTTTTGTACTGATTATTTTAAGGCAACAACATATAAATAGTTAAAAAATAAAACCAATCAGAAAAAGAAAACAAGGAATCATTATCTGATAAAAGATAAGACTCTTACTACAATACAGAAATCAAAGAATCTAAAAATAGAAAACATTTGGAAATTTCAAGAGTAACAGATCTTATAAAAGCATTGCATTCTTTGGTTCCTGTTGAGAGAATGTGTAACTTGTCAGGCTGGAATGTCCATCACATTAGAGTACTTTGGTAAATGGTGAAAATGAGATGATCAAAAAAAAAAAGTATTGGGAACCATTAAGAAAATAAATGTAAAAGTTATGAGTGTGATAAATAAATAAATAAATAATAGTCAGCAAAAGTAGTCAAGAAGAAATAAGTGTTTTTCTCCATAAACTTAAGAGCTAACAGAAGCCTTTTGTTATATTAGAATACATGAAGATTAGCAATGCTGTGCATAACATCCTAAATACCAGTGATGGGTGTTTTTGAGATGGAATTAGAATCTATGAAAAAAGAATCCATACAATCAATTAAATCAGAATGCAAAAGCAATTGTTTCCTTTACCTTTAAGGAAACATTATCATTTAATGTTCACTTGCATTGTCAGACAGAATTTGTTGAGGCAGATTTTGCTATGGTTGGTTATCCTTCCTGTTGCCAATAATGTTCACCTGTTTCCAGACAAGGTGATATTTTCCTATTGCTAGACATGTTTTTATACAGAAGACCAGAAATGAACAACCTTGTTTGAATTACAGTGAAGATAATTTACAATCATCATGTAATGTCTAGAAATGGGGAAAACACAAACACATACACACAGCAGTAGTTGTAGTAGTGTTAAGGAGTGAGGAGAAATAAACAAACTTTAGTTTAGTTCAAATATGATTGTGATATATTTTAAGTTCTAAAAGTAATTTCACTGCAGCTTAAACAGAGAAAACAAAAATTTGTGCTTATGGTAAAAGGTGTAAAATCACGTTATCTCTTAGTGTCATTCTCCAGTTGTCTCCTAGATGCATTTCTGGCTCCTTAACCTTCCTCAATAGGAGATACAGAAGATAACTCTGAGTAGATTAAAAATCTGTAGGTTTATAATGTAACAATCAACATTAGTAAATGGCTTTTTTTTTTTCAGATATTATGTATCGAGGATGCACTATTCAATATATCCCTTCTTTTTTAAGATGGTAAGCTATCATTGAAGGGAGATTTGGATGCTATTTCTATTTGATTTTAGAAATTAGGTATAATCTCAGATTTATGTTTGAGTAATGTAGGCTAATGCATTTATTTGTCTACCAATTACTTGAAGAAATAACAAATAAATATCTGTTACGATGGAAACAGTAAAAAAACATGTAAAAATTTTGCAGTATATACATATCTGCAAAACTTTCAGATAAATACATATTTATATAGTCAAGGATATTTTTATTGTTGGTCATAATATTTTAAATTTAGATATGAATTATACAGCATTTATTTATAATTTTAATAGTGTTATCTGATTTGAATATATATTGGGTGTATTCATTTTCTCTTCTTTTAACTGGTGGCTCTAAAGGAAAGATTGATAACCACCACCCCTTACAAGGCTTCTGAAACTGGTGTGAGATATATGTCATTGATGTACCACATGACAGCTATAGGCAAGAACATGGTTAGAGAAGGGATTCCAGGAAAACTGCTAATTTTTGGAGAAATGACTGAGCAAAAGTGTTTACGCAGAATCATTGAGAGTAGAGATATAGAGAGATGAGAGCAGAAAAAACAGTGAGTCAGGAGGGTTTGAATGGTGACAACACAAGACCAGTTCCTTGCAAGGAGTAGAAGCTAGAATAGTAAAGATACAATAGTAGATTGAGGAGAGAGCAACTGTGTTGAAAAACTTTATACAAATCAAGAAAATAGTCATTTTTTTCTTGTTTTTCTTGGGGTGCATATTATTTCACTAAGTTTCATGAAAAACCCAACTGAACAGTTTTAAATTCAAATAACTTCATAACTTCATGCTCTTATTTTCATCATTGTCATTTTAAAATTTTCTTTCTCCTGCTTGTCCATGTCAGATGAGGCACTGTTGGTGTAGAGTTTTCTATAGCTGAATGCCCTTCTTGATGCTAACCTCCACCTGCTTTTAAGTGAGGTGTTAATCTTCAACTCTTTTGAACAATAAACAGCCCAGACATGTTTACATTGAAAACTACGGATGGCATTGTAAATTGTTTTAGCAACAACATCGTGCCTCATAAGGGGTTAGTATCATAACAACATTTTAGGACAGCTGCTAATCACATGCATAATGTCTTCCATAGAAACATGACATAGCCTACACATGTGGTTGCACCTTGGGATTACAAGAGCATCACTGTCTCTCTTGTTCACCAGGTACTTTGTGGCAATCTCCTGTTCCTGGATTGCAAACGCATAGCCTTCAAAGTGTGATGTGATGTAGTGGTCTTTGTCTTCAAGCTTCCAGGCAGCATACCCATACATGGTCTTTTTTTGTATGCTGAGTGCTTTCCATTCAAGTCTTCTCTGAGGTAAGAGAGCCCAGCTGTTTTGGGGCTGTATAGGAGATCATCAGAAAGAGAGTATTTCTTGAGTTCACTGCCAACTTGTACAATGTTGCTCACTTCACTTTTCAGGACTGCATTAATATATTTATTTTTGCTGCTGTTGTTTAGCAGGTGCTACCTGAGTAATACCATATGGCATTTGAAGGCTGTCTACAATGATTTCAGATCACTACCACCTTCATTTCTTCTTAGGTAGAGCCTGTCAACATCACTGTTTCTGTGGAAGTTCCCAGTTATTGTCAGGATTTTGTGAGTTTTGATATCTATGGAGTGGATTTCCTCTACAGACCAATCAAGTATCCCAAATGTTGGGATCAGCACTGGTACTGCAAATCCTCTGTAGGATATTGTTTTGTTGTAACAGTAGAGTTCCAGCTGCCATATTTTCCTAAGTCTGGTCTAATATCCTCGGGCCACTATCTTTATTTACAGTGATGAATGAATGAATGATCCAAATAATAAGACAAATAAATTCTTTAACACATCTTTAATGGTTTGTTACATCTGTTTCTGTACCAATTCTGCTTGCAAAACCAATTTATGCAAAAGTTGAAATTGAAAATTTACATAATGCTTGCCGATGAAGAGCCACTCTAATGTCTAAAATTGCAAACATTACATAAATTTTCAATTTCAACTTTTGCATAAACTGGTGTTGCAAGTAGAGTTGGTACTGAAATAAATGTAATGAACCATTAAAGATGTGTTAAAGAATTTCTTTGTCTTCTTATAATTTGGATTATAATTTACTCTTTGCCGAACCCACATAAAAGTGTGGCCATAGTGAAACCAGGATTTTCTACACTTGAAGAATTTTGGCAACAGTCTGAAACCCAAAAGCTTCAGACCAATGCCAAATTTCAGGTTGAGTGTTTCTCCTGAAATATATACACATACATATATGCATGTATGTGTGTGTATATATATATATATATATATATATATATTTAACGGGCAAAATAGCTAGTTCTAAAATCTCTAAATGAGCTATAAATAGTAACAATACTAGATGGTAACATTTTTTGCCACTATATCATGGCTGTTCTATACAGAACTATGTTACTACATTTTAACCCCATTTTAAAATGTAGTAACATAGTTCTGTATAGAACAACCCTACTATAATGGCAAAAAATGCTACCATCTATATATGTATATGTATCTACATATATATAACAAACTTCTTGCAGTTTTCATCAACCAAATCTACTCACAAAGCTTTGCTTGACCCAAGGCTATAAGAGAAAACACTTGCCCAAGGTTCTTAAACACATGTCCATGCCTGTAGTTAATAATATTGATATATATTTGCATAATCATCATCATCATCATCATCATTTAGCATCCGTTTTCCATGCTAGCATGGGTTGGACGGTTCTACAGGGGTCTGTGAAGCCAGAAGGCTTCATCAGGCCCAGTCAAATCTGGCAACCATCATTTAGCATCTCTATTCCATGCTAGCGTGTAGGCGCATGGCTTAGTGGTTAGGGTGTCAGCATCATGATCGTAAGATTGTGGTTTCAATTCCTAGACCAGGCAACGCATTGTGTTCTTGAGCAAAGCACTTCATTTCACGTTGCTCCAGTCCACTCAGCTGGCAAAAATGAGTAACGCTGCGATGGACTGGCATCCCATCCAGATGGGGAACACATACACCATGGAAACCGGGAAACCAGGCCCATGAGCCTGGCTAGGCTTTAAAAAGGGCGCTTCTATTTTTATTCCATGCTAGCAGGGGTTGGATGGTTTGACAGGATCTGACAGGTCAGAAGACTGTGCTGAGCTCCTATATACATAAACACGCATGCAAGCACCCCCCCATACACACATTTATATATAAATACATACATATCAATGAATACCAATAAAATTCAAATCATTTCACAAAGGATACTGATTTTTAAAAGATTAAATAGTAGTCTAATTTTAGTGAACTTTTCTAACTAGTACCAAGAAATTCAATTCAATGATTCACTTATATACATGAATGTATGTTAATGTGAATTGAAAGATTTGATGCAAATAGTTTAAGAACGATAAACTGAATGATAATGATGTTCAAATAATTGATAATAAATAAACATTATTAAAGATACATTAATAACCTATACATTTGAGAGAACTGAAATTTAGTTGCAGCGAACTCCAATTTTTTGAAAAAGATATTTAAGGAGTTTTTAAATATTAACCTAAATATTACTTTTGAAAAATAGAAAAACAGATATTTTATATTGGTATTTATAACTATTATTAAAATAATAATACATTAGTTGGACTATTAATCTCATCCTTTTTGTTTCTATTTACATAAAAGTGCAATGAAGTCATACTCATCAAGATTATGCCAGCTGTGTGATATAATACAAGGCAAAAGTAATCAAAATTTAACTTTATGAACAATAATAATAATAATAACAAGATCATTCAGAGAGTGCAAACCTCCACCAAGGCAACACCAATGTCCTCTCAATGATTAGCCAGAGATGATTTTTAAAATGAGAATATCTGAAATACACTCGACTGCTCTCATAAGCGAGAATACTAAACATGAATCTGACCACTCTCAAAAATTAAATAAAACAAAACCCAGAAAAATAATCCAGAATCCTTGTCTGGTACTGGATATGTCCCCAAATCTAATCATTTTGTGCCAGTCATGAAGCCAACCATCCCTGAAAGTTTTATCCAAATCCATCCAGCAGTTCTTGAGATATCTTGTAGATGGACAAACAAACAAACAATAACAAACATGACTGAAAACCTCTACCTTTGCTGAGGGGAAGGAAATAATAATAATAATAATAATAATAATAATAATATAATAATAATAATAATAATAATAATCACAGTTCCATTATATATATATAGTTTGTGAAAGGACAGCTGGATTTTACAGTCGAAACAATTTGTTGGCCTTTTATGTTTTTTTATAATTATTTATGTCATATAATATTATTTTATGTTATATGTTATATATTATATTCATAGTATTTAATGTAATATTGTAATATAAATAAATTATTGGATTGTCAATTGAATATCTTTATATTTAATTTATCTTTATAATTCAATTATACCAATATTTGTAAGGTATCCAAATGACGTACCAGTGAATTGGATGTTTAACACACCCTTTTGAAGGATTTCTTTTCCTCAGTTTATTACATACATACATACATACATACATACATACATACATACATACATATAAACACGTGTGTGTATATATATATATCGATCATCATTTAATGACCAACATTCACTAAAAGTTGTCAAGTATGTGTGTAAGAATGAGAGAAGCAGTGTTTACATACATAAGTACATATATAAAAACTAAATAGCTATAATGCAAATGATTGAATGTGTGTGTGTGTGTGTTTGTGTGCATGTGTGTGAGAGAGAGAGAGAGGGGAGAGAGAGAAAGAGGAGAGAGATAGATAGATAGATAGATAGATAGATAGATAGATAGATAGATAGATAGATAGAGAGAGAAAGAGAGAGAGAGAGAGAGAGAGAGAGCAAGAGAGAGAGAGAGAGAGAGAGTTGTGTGTGTCTAATCCTATCATTTATGGTTCCCATTTGTTGCATTTCTAGAAATGAAAGACTTCTAACAGGTGTGCAATTAGCATTTTTTGTTGTATCAGTTTTGCTTCTCTATTATTTGACATTGGTGTATCTTCAGTTTCATAGCTGATATTTATGTAATAACATCTCAGGCTATTATTACTGAATAAAAGCACTTTAGTGTAATAAGTTTGCATCATACCTCAGCATACCAAATACTAATGTAATTTACAACAACCAGGAGTGCTGAAGAGACCATAGCATCTTCCTTGTAAATTTCCTAAGAGGTCAACAAGCTAGATTGCTGACCGAATTGTCTTGAGTTCAAACAATATTACATACATTAAAAGACACATTGTTAGGATATGAATTTCGTTTATCAACATGGGAAAAATGTCTTTTCATTTCACAATTGAGTAAATAGCAGCTATAAAACACTCCTGTCACAATAAACAAATATGTACATTGACAAAAACTATCCCACTTGCGTTAGTGTGGATAAACGGACATAAAACAATAATTAAATAATATTTGTATAAGTAGATTTTAATTCAAGAATGTTGTATATACTCACTCTATGAATGCAGAAAGAAATAAGAGCTGAAAGCCCATGCTGTGACTGGAATTTCTGCATCTCTTTATGCGATATACTTGGTCAAGTCATTGAACTACTGATCACATGGTTATAAATTCAAGCCTTACTTATTGTATGTGTGGTGTATCCTCTGTCCAAATGATTGTTTAATTTTTGAAAATTCATCCTTTAGCAATAGACAAACATACAAAAATGATCCCATCGATGTTATTAATAATTCTTTCTAATATAGGCACAAGGCCTGAAATTTGGGGGAGGGGGATAGGCAATTACATCGACCCCAGTACTCAACTGGTACTTAATTTATCAACTCCAAAAGGATGAAAGGCTAAGTCAACCTTGGTGGAATTTGAACCCAGAATGTAGCAGCAGACAAAATACCACTAAGCATTTCACCAGGTGTGCTAATGATTCTGCCAGCTCACCACCTTATTGACGCAGGGATGGCTGGGTAGTTGCAAAGTTCGCCTTGCAACCATATGATTTCAGGTTCAGTTACACAGTATGGAAGCTTGATATGGTAGAATTCTTGCTGATTTTTGCCATTAGTAAAAACAGCATGAAAACTATCAAACATTAATAAGCAGATTGAAGCTGATAAAAAAAAAAGGAAAAGAAAAGGAAAAAGCAAGAAAAAAACCCTTGCAGATATTAAGTAAAATCCAAAAATTACTATAAAGATGCAAGTAAAAAGTAAAATAGGTAATCATGTACATAACATTATATTCCAGCTATTATAGTTTCAAAAGCTGACCAATGCTTTGTAAGTGAATTTGGTGAATGGAAACTGTGTGGGAGCCCACTGTATGTGTGTGTGTGTGTGTGTGTGTGTATTTGTGTTCACACACACCACCACCACCACCACCACCTGACAACTGGTTGGTTTCATTATTTCCTTGTAGCTTAGTGGTTTGGCAAAAGAGACTAATAGAATAAGTACCAGACTTAAATAATTAGTACTGGGTCACTTTGTTCGACTAAACCCTTCTGAGTGATGCTCCAGCATGGGTTCAGTCCAATGACTGCAATAAGTAGATGATAGTCACCTGGTGACATAAAATAACTAACTTCAATGGAAAGCTACATTTTGCATGAAGCTACAACTTTAAACATCCAGAATTATGTCCAGAAACAGACAAGTCTAATAATTATTAACATGGAAACTAATACCTTATTAACTTATTGAAAACTCTTATACTTGTGTGCTTTTCAAATATTTCAATTTTTTTTTTTTTTTGTCAAAATCTTCCAGTTTGTACTGTTTCCAAAATACAAGGTAACAACAGAAGCACCTTTAAGATCTAAATACAGCATAAAAATCATTGACATGGTAGAATTCTTACTGATTTTTGCCATTAGGAAAAACAGCATGAAAACTATCTAACATTAATAAGCAGGTTGAAACTGATAAAAAAAAAAAAAACGCAAGAAAAAGACACCTGCAGATATTAAGTAAGATCTAAAAATTACTATAAACAATACAAATAAAAAGAAAAAAAGGTAACCATGTACATAACATTATATTCTAGAGGTGTAAATGCACAAACACACATGTATACATACCATACAAATAAATAAATAAATAGATGTACTGTATACACCCAAGGCATTTAGAGAAAAGTTAGATGATGCCAAAAAATTGTACAACAATAACTGAATCTCATTCTATACACCAAAATCTGCCATCAGAAATACCAAGCTTCCTAACACATATTGAAATTTTGTTAAAATAGTCTTTATAAAAGTGTTGGGCCTCAAAAGCTCCTTTCAAGTGTAGGGTCTCACGGAGGCTATGATGAATGACCGAGACCTTTGGCATTATATCGTGCTTGAGAAGAAGACCTATCGAACCAAGTAAAATTGCAGTTGTGGCAGATACTGGTGTCACGCACATGGCACCCATGCTGGTGGCACGTAAAAGCACCAATTACACTCTCAGAGTAGTTGGTGTTAGAAACCATGCTAAATTAGACTGTACAGTATCTTGGGCAAATGTCTTCCACTATAGACCAATACCTTGTGAGTGAATTTGATAGATGGAAACTGTGAGGAAGCCTATCATATAAATGTGTTTGTGTGTACCTCACCATTGCCTGACGATGGTGTTGGTGTGTTAACATCCCTACAACTTAGCAGTCTAGCAAAAGAGACTGATTGAATAAGTACCAGATTTTAAAATAAGTACTGGGATCAAGTTGTTGATTAAACCCTTGAAAGTAGTGTCCCAGCATGGCCACAGTCTAATGACTAAAACAAGTAAAATATGAAAGATATCACTAAATAGTCAAATTTAAAAATAAATTATATAAAACATGATCATTAAAAAAATATATAATTTAAAAAGAAAAACAAGCATAAAGAACAGAAAGGCTAACCTGTCCACATACACACTAGATTGGGCTAGGACACCCAACAGCTTTGACCTCTTGCCATTTCTCTAACTGCATGACAGGGCACAGCTCTGGAATTTGCTTTGTGGTTTTTGAGGGCCAGTGTTTGTGACCTCTCCCACTGCAGCTTGCACATAACTGCACTACAAAGGTGACAATATGCCAGGGCTAATATCATAGCAATGATCCTGTATTTCACACTCATATTGTGCTGCATGTGTATTAAGGTACAAACTATGGGCAGACATGTCTCATACTATTCCACACCATACTCTTGATTCTTAATACAAGCAAGATACATCTGTATGATTTTTTTTTTCTGACCAATGGACAATAACTTATCCAGGAGTTCCTTTAGTTGCTTCTTTGAGGGTACATTGAAAGTTACACTTAATTCCACTCTTTGGAAGAAAGAGGTATATCTCTTTATCTCTTTGTCTGTTCTTGGACCATTTCCTCAGGCAAGGAAATACCTACCTTTGCACTACACCACCACCACATTTTTGTTTGTTTTCCACACTGGGATTTATTTATGTCCATAAACGTTTTGGGAAGTAGAGAAAGAATATTAACAAAATAGCTTCCAAAACCTTTAACATTTACTCTCTGCAAAATGTGTGTGTACAGTAATGCCTCGATATATAAGTCTGTTTGTTCTTGGAGACTACTCATAAAGCAAAAACTTGTAAAGCAGAGCAATTATTTCTCATAGTAGCAATGTTATAAATTGTAATTCATTCCCATAAAAATATTTTACCTATAAAATTTATAATACTTGTAAATAAATGCAAAAAAACAACAGTAGAATTTAAAGAATATTTTATGTAAAGTAAAAAGAATGTCAAGATCATTTATAATAAAAAATATTATTATTATAATCATTTTCTGAATCACTTTCACTCACACTAGACTCATGCACACCATCACTTGTAAATGCGATCACTGATTCACAAGCACTCATAGAACGGACCTGTAGATTTCTTTTTAAAAACCAAGTCTAGAATTGTTTGCTAAGAAGCTTTTTTTTTTGCCCTCTATAAATTTCTCAGTAACACGCAGAAGCATTTGCTATGGTAGTAGAAACTTTTGCACTTTATTCAAAATTTGGATCTTGTACATGAAAAATAAAATTTGTAAAGTGGTGACTCGTAAAGTGAGTTATTACTGTATATATGACATTGCTGTTGCTTGACTTTATGTTGAAAATATTTATATCAATATTGCCACCATTATTTGTAATAAAGTTATTGCTTTTTCTCTCTCTCTCTCTCTCTGTGCATGCATGCGTGCGTGTCAAGTTATTCATTGTTGCTAGTCTTCTTTTTATGTGTCTTTTCCCTATATTTAAAAATCTGTGCTAATATTTTGATTTTCACGAATGTTTGGCTGTGGGGCGTATTAGTTTATATTGGTGCTACCAACACTGTGACAAGCAAACTCTTCCTTCTACTCCAATACAAATAGCCATGTTGAAATAAGGCTAAGAGGAGAAAAAAGGATTTGTTACTGTTGTGACCATAAAACTATTGTCAACATTATGACAATTGAGCTCACAAAACTTATTTCACTAAATTGATTTATCAAAAAATTCTCATATATAAATGTAAAAATATGCAAGGAAAATTTAATGATTAAGCAAAGCTTATAAGATTGAAAAATAGTTTCAGTTTCAAATAATACATTACATATTTTTAATTCCTTTAAATTTCTCTTTTCTCCAACAGATTAGTTTAAAGACCACCTATGTTTTAGAATTTAACAGAAGAAAGCTGTTCAAAAGCCCATTACTGACAAACACATATGTGCATGCACATCAGATTAGTGGAACAAAGAGGAAAAACAGAACTTTTGTTAAGTGTCATGTATGAAACCCTTAAACTATGAGCCATTCATGTAACTCTACAGCTTGCATGTTTGTGTCCATATATCTATTTGCATACTTGACACAAAATCACTGGTTAAAATGAGAGCAGGTTTTAGTCAAAATGTTATATTAGCACCTTATTAATTTCCCATAACACTGAAAGCATTTTTTTTTAGCACAATCAGCTGAAAAATGTACAGGCATAGATATATCCCAGTTGGTTAAAATAAATAAATAAATAAAAGGAAAATGTGGTGGCAATGTATTGCAAAAGAGTGTACCTTCTTACCTGAGAAACTGTTTCAAGAACAAGCAAGTACAAAACCAATGGACAATAACTTGTCCAGGAGTTCCTTCAGTTGCTTCTTTGAGGGCACATTGGAAGTTACACTTATTCAAAATTTGGATCTTGTACTTGAAAAATAAAACTTGTAAAGTGGGTCCTCGTAAAGTGAGTTATTACTGTATATATGACATTGTTGTTGCTTGACTTTATGTTGAAAATATTTATATCAATATTGCCACCATTATTTGTAATAAAGTTATTGCTTTTTCTCTGTGTGTGTATGTGCATGCATGCGTGCGTGTCAAGTTATTCATTAGGGAAAAGACACATAAAAAGTTGTAGGCTAGTATGTTATTCCTTGATCAAGAAGAAAAGCCATCCAAGTATTTGGAATCAAGTACAAAGTGAAGTTACAAGCAGAGGTAATATGAGACATGCCTGCCCCTTAGTTTCAGTATAATAAATGGCAGGTAGAATGAGAGATACTCCTTAGTTATATGTGAGCAAGACACATAAATTGTTTTAATTTTTAAAATTATTTCTTGTTTTAATTATTGCTATATAATTGTATATCTATTGTATTCTTTAATCCTTATATTTTTAATATGGTCATTGTCTAACATCCTCCTGTTCCTGTGTAACTTCATCTAGTCTATACCTAAATATTTTTGTAATCCCTACCTTCATTTTAATATTTTGTTTATGTGTGGCTAATCAAGAAATCATTATTATTGAGCTGGCAGAATCATATGCACATTGGGCAAAATGCTTAGCAGAATTTTTATCTTTTGAGTTCAGATCCCGCCAAGGTTAACTTTGCTCTTCATCTTTTCAGGGTTGATAAAATAAAATTATCATTCAAGTACTCTGGTTGATGTAATCAACTTAGCCCCTCCTCTCAAAATAGCTGGCCTTGTGCCTAAATATGAAACAATTATTATAGCTGTTGTTATTGTTAACAGCAGTAGAGTCATTTTAAATGAAATGCTATATTTCTCCTCCTAACTCATAACAGTTTAAAATACATATTTACAACCCACCTAATGAAGCAATTAACCCAAAATAATCAATAATCCCTAAATTGCTCCTCGATATATATATATATATATATATATATATATAATTTACAGATAAATTCCTCTATTTACATGATATCGAGGTCTCTTTCTTTCTTTTGTTGTCTTACCATTTTTATATATATATATATATATTGATCGTAAATACATATTATAATTTTGATAGCAATAGTACAAATTTTAATGAGTCAAGAGAAGTTGAATCAAAATTATAAATACATGCTTCTGCTTCCACATTCTTCCCACCAAAAGAAGAAAACTTCAGTTAACCAAAAATGTAACATTAAAGGAATACAAAAAGCACACTATCAATTACAATGCAACCAATGAAACATAGAGTTTCAAAATTCACAGCACATTTGTTTCTCTTGTTCTCGTTAAATATATTTGGTGTGTTCAAAATTACTTTCATTGATTTTTTTCAGCCACAGAATGAAAAATGCTACAATTTGAAAAACTGTAGGACAGTGTTAAGAAGACAAAAATAAAGAACAGAAATCAATTTTCAAGTAAGATATCAATAATGAGAGTTTTTTTTGTTTTGTTGTTGCTTTGTGTGTTTTCTTTAAGTTAGTCAATGGAGAAGTGGAAGTACCCATGACCTTTGCAGTCTCTCTTCAGACTGGTGAGATTAATGAGGCTTCTATTCAGTTTGAAAATCAGTAGGTCAATATCTTCAGCAAACATGTAAGTGGAAAAAGAGTCCCAGATGGTTGTAGTTCTGAGGTAGTAACATTGAGAAAAATGTTTATTGCAGAATCTAGGAGGTGAGACAGAAAGATATATAGATGAAGTGTTTCTAAGATGTTTACCTTTTCAAAATCTGTTTTCTCTGTGTGTAAGCAATATTTACAGAAAATTACACCAATTTATTTCTGAAAAAGAATTTTCAACAAAACCTAATGTTTTTAAATATTTTCAAGGGCTTCCTCTAAATCATTCAATAACTATGTTTAAAAATGTGAAATCTTTATTCAATTATTAATTATTTCCTGCAAATTTTGCTTAAAATATTTGTTTTATGGCTTGCAATACTAAATCATTTCAGATTTTTAAATTTCAGGTGGGTCAGATGTGACTGGATGGAGTGGGATAGGTGGTTAGCTAGTTTAAAGGAATAGATGTTACCGGAGTAGTAGTAGCCATTTGTTCAGTGGTTTTAGTCTTTGGTGTATGTGGAATGTAAAGGAAGATACTTAAGAGGACAATTTCAGTTAGTCAACCTTTTCTGATGAGTTGGAGACCATTGGAATTTAGAGAACAGTAGAGACAGCAGGTGAGCCAGAGTAACGTGAAGAGAATGAGCCAGAATAATAGGTAACAGTTACTGCTAAAACCCAGAAGAAAAAGACAAATGATGAAGTGAGTGAATTCTATGTATGTGATGATAACATGATTCTTAGAACTTTTCAGTCCAGAGATCTTGAAACCATCATCTCAAGGTTTTCCAGGTTTCCCCTTGAATGTTACTGCCCACTCCTTACATAAAACAAAACATTATGAGAGCTGAAGCACTGAAGAAATCGATCACAAAGAAAAACATAAATGGCATGACAGGCCTTGACAAATGGGATTGTCTCAAAAAGCTCAAACTTTACTCCCTCCAGCGTTGCTGTGAGTACTGCAGCATTTGTACAACATGGGAAAAATATTCCATCAACACTGTCCAAAAATGCTAGCATCCCATTCAGAAGTCCCTCAATACTTGGCTCCAGAGCCACATTCTCTCTCCAAAAATCTAAGTTCACATCTTATAACAACATTGCAACACAATTTTTATTTTTCTTCTTACCTCAGCTGGTTCTGCCCTATTCAACATTATTCTGAAAGGAATCAAAGAAGAAAAATACCCTCTAACATTCAAACATTATCATAACAAATTCCTCCAAGAAATACCAAACAAACCACAGATAATTGCATACAACTTGGTAAACAATTCTCTACACATGTGGGCAATGATGTCCTAAAACAACAATTTAAAAGACTACTCCGGGTGGTGCTATTAAGTTAGATGTGGCCTGGACCAATAATGGCCAAAATCTTTCTAAGTTAGCTAAGTTGTACTATTTTTCAGAGCAAAGCTCAAATACACTGTATTTTAGAGACAAAGAAAGAGAAATTTGTGTCTCAGAGAGGAATATGATGCATAGATAAATTTTATATTTAAGAAATTAATTTATTGATTTAATAAATGAAACTTCTTTTTAATAAAATATAATTATTTTCATATTTGTGAAAGATTTTTATGGATCTTGAAGTTTATTTAAAATTTTAAAATCTGAAAAGATTTAACACTGTAAGACATGAAACAGAAATATTTTAAATAATTTAAAGAAAATGGATGTATTAGCAGAAAATGAATAATAATTAAAGATTTTCTATTTTTTAACTATATTTATTGGATGATTTAAAAGCAAATCTATAAAAAAAATATTTAAATACATCAGCTATTTGCATGAGTTTTGCAAAAAAAATTACAAGCAAAATTTAATTTCATAAATAATATTGTGTAATTTCCAGTAAATATTTCTTGCATGCAGAGAAAACAGATTCTGAAAGGGAAATATCTTAGCATGTCACAAAATCCCTTACAGCTATAAACAAAAACAACAACAACAGAAAAAGTAAGAAAGAAAGAGAGAGAGAAAGGAAGAAAAGAATAAACAGATACATAATTCTCTTCTTTCTTACTTTTTTTTTTTTTAATTTCTGCCAAACAGTAGAGTTATGAAGAGAAACTTTGAAAACTGAATTCATTTTATTTAGTGACTGAATGAAAAACAAATTGAAGTACATCAAATAGAAATTCAATTAAACTTGTACATTCATTGAGAACCATCTTATTTTCTCTGATATACTTATTTTTCAACTGCTAATATTGTGATTACAAATTGTACCTGAATATTAGATGGTAAAACCCCAGCTACAAATAATTTAAATCTTAAATAGTTATTCATTTGCTTCACAAGATAATCATCATCATTTTCATTTAACACCTGTTTTCCAAGCTGGACAGTTTGGCAAGCAGCAGTGCTGTGTTGACCTCCAATATCAGCTTTGGTGCAGTTTTTATGGTTGGAAGTCATTCTAATGCCAACCACTTCAAAGTGCAAACTGGGTGCTTTTTCTGTGCCACCAGCACTAGTGAGGTACCTTTAACTTGAAAGACCAAAAAGAAACAAACAAAAAGTCCCAACATATCAGAACATATCTGTGAAGGCAATTTAACTGCGTCTATCCTATTTCTTTATCATCTTCATAACCTTTCTTTAGTCTACCCTTATATTTCTTTCCACATTCCCCTAACACGTACCCTAGACTGCAATTAAAAGATGGTTATACAATTGATTGACA
Organism: Octopus sinensis; assembly: GCF_006345805.1. NCBI lineage: Eukaryota > Metazoa > Mollusca > Cephalopoda > Octopoda > Octopodidae > Octopus > Octopus sinensis. The sequence continues at coordinate 142,432,604 of NC_042997.1, read as the reverse complement.
ACAACACAAACACATTACTGGTCCAGAAATGTATTATCTCCTGTTTCTTTTCCTCCAATAATTCTATCACAACTACAATAGCCTCTACTCCACTGAACTATAATTAGTTATATACCTATTTCTTTACTACCCACAAGGGGCTAAACACAGAGAGGACAAACAAGGTAGGACAAACAAGGTAGGACAAACGGATTAAGTCAATTATATCGACCCCAGTGCATAACTGGTACTTAATTTATTGACCCCGAAAGGATGAAAGGCAAAGTCAACCTCGGCAGAATTTGAACTCAGAACGTAACGGCAGACGAAATACGGCTACGCATTTCGCCCAGCGTGCTAACGTTTCTGCCAGCTCACCATCGTTTTTATATAATTAGTTATATACCACCTCCACTTTACACATTTACTTCTCTTTCCCATGCCACCTCAACCATGATTCCTTCCATAGGTTCCACACTACCCAATATACTCAACCCTTCCTTCCCAAAAGGTCACACCTCTGGAATTCTCTCACTGCCCATGTTCTACCAACAGACAATCACAGTGAATATCAACTATACTAACTCCATTAGTTTCATAGGACTTCTAAATGTCTCAAGCACAGCATCTCTTCCAGACTAAGCCATAAAAAAGACAAATCAATGTGTTTACTGACCTACTGTTCATCTCTACTTGTTTCCTAACGTTTCACACATATACCAAAAAACTGTGTATTTGTACAACAGTACACCATTTTGGTACTATTTCTTTAAGCAACTTCAATGATCATATTTATACAAATACTCTATCCAGTTTAGGGGGCAGGCTAAGCAGTGATAAGAGTAATTGCAATTTTATCATCAGTCTGAATAAGCTTGATGCATGTTTGAACTGGGGAATAAGCTACTCACTGCATTTTGCTACAGAGAATATATTTCACTTGTTGACAAATGACATGTATACACTTAGATCAGCTTGCACTGCTTAGTGTCTGTGACTGATGATGAGGTAACTACTCCAAAATGCTAGCATCTCACAGTCTACATAGATGGCACTGTGAGCTGATCTAGGTGTATACACACCATTTGTCAACAATCAAGATATATTCTCCATAACAAAATGTAGTGAATAGCCTGTTCCCCAATTCGAATGTGCCTCAAGCATATTCACACTGATAGTAACATTGCAATCTCACTAGTTTCTCCTAATTTGCCTCACTTCCTAAGAATAATTTTTCTTCATTTTAATAATAATGTAATAAGGTCAGTAAACTATTTCCTTTCCCAATATTTCTAAATCAAACTGCAGGCATTAATGAATCAACTATATCAATCACCTTAGTCTGGTAGGGTCCACAAGGGCTACAGGTATTGCCCTCTTTTAGCTAACATCTATATGAAGGATTTAAAAAGACAATTTTTGTCCTCAATGGAAGCTCTTAGTACACTATTTAATGCTTTGTTTTTGCCTTCTTCCATGTTCATCATCATCATTTAACCTTTTAGTATTCAGATTATTCTGTCAAATGTAATGCTTATTTATTCACATTGTCTTGAATCATTCTTGCATGAGTCAGACAGAATTTTTTCATGCAGATTTTCTATGATCAGATGCCCCTCTCATAAACAACCCTCACATGTTTCAAAGCAAAGTAATATTTCCCATAGCCAGAAATGTTTTTCTACAGAAGACTGGAAATGAGTATTACTCGTATGATGATGATGCTTGTTAATAATCATTGTAGAATGTGAAAAGAAGAGTACACACACCATTATCATCATTATTATTATTATTATTATTATTTAATGTTTGATTTCCATGCTAGTATGGGTTAGATGGTTTGACAATGGCTGGAAAGCTAGAGGAATGTGCAATGTTCCACTCTCTGCTTTGGCATGGCTTCTATAGCTAGATGCCTTTCCTAACACAAAAAAAAAAAACAATAGTCTTAGAAGGTGCTGACCAATCATACTTAACGACCTGGTTTGGATGAAACTGCAAGAGAATTAAATTGAGAAAATATTTTGAAGAAACTGAAAGTATGGCTGAGACAGCCAGTGAGCTTACTGAAGATATAAGGTAACAATTACAAATAGCTTGAAGTCACTGTCTGATTGTCTTTATCCTAGTTCTTGGGGCCATTACAATGGAAATCAAGACTTTGACATCTGTGAAAGTTAATATATGCTGATCTGATTTCATTGCAGCTTAATGCATATGCTGCAAAAGAAGTTTCTACGTGGAAGAATTGAAAACCCTGGAGGTAATCATTACACAGCAAGCATATCAGAGTGTAATGTCATCTAGGAAATAGTCCTGTTTCCATATGCAGATTGGGAATAGGAAAAATGCAGTGAACTCCACATAAAAATTGCAATGTCACTGCAAGATAACCGACAAATAGACAAAACTGTACATATATTAGATTGCACTAACATGGGGATCATGCATAAATTAATATATACTACTGTAAGTGTCTTCTACTATAGCCATGGGCTGTGAATACATTTAGGAGATGGAAATGGAAGGAAACGTGCTCTTTCTCTATCTCACATTTCTTTTGCACACTTCTTGGCATCTTGTAATAGTTATAAATAAGTGTCATTATCATATAAATAATGTTATTTGTTTCCAGTGTTCCATGAACACATATCTGGTCGTGAGGATATGTTGTTTTGCTTAGAAACAAGTGAAGGCTAGTGACAGAGAGTGCATCAACTATAGAAAACCTGCCTCTACAAACTGTCTGTTGCATGCAAGCATAGAAAAGAGGACATATTGATACTGATGAGGATAATGAAGACAGCTTACTTTAACTGAGAACCAATTTAGTACTAATGACAGCAGTAAGAATAATACGGAGGCAAGGCACAAATTGAGCATAAATTTATACAACTACTAACTACTATCTTCGTTGTGGAGGTGCATAGTTCAGTAGTTAGTGTCGGATTTACAATCATGTGGTTAGTGAGTTCAATTCTTGGACCAGGTTGTATGTTGTGTTTTTGAGCAAGACACTTTATTTCATATTGCTCCAGTTCACTGAGCTGTGGAAATGAGTTGCGATGTCACTGGTGTCAAACTGTATTCATGTTTGCCTTTCCCTTGGATAACATTGGTGGCATGGAGAGGGGAGGAAGGGCATTTGGCCATAGAATATCTGCTTCATCAAATTCTATCTAACCCATGTGAGCATGGAAAAGTAGATGCTAAAATGATGATGATGTATAAACAAGCAGCAGTTGGAGCGTAATATGTTATGTATGATTTGTTGGCTTTTGCGCTGGTGGCACACAATAAGCACCATTCATGCATGGGTCATTGCCAGTGTCCCCTGACTTGCTCCCTGTGCCAGTGGCATGTAAAAAAGCACCATCTGAACGTGGTTGATGCTGTGTGTGTGTGTGTGTTCATGTCTTCTTGATGTGACATTGTACCCTAATTTTAGATAAATGTCACTGTCAGTCAGTGGTGGTCTTTGCAGTCTTCAGGGAAAACAGGTCTGGCCATTGAGCTGTTCGAGTTCAAAGGATGAGGGGAAAATATTACCTTGCTTAGAGAGGGTTGGTAACAGGAGAAGCATCCGACTATGGCAAATATGCCTCAATGAATCTTGTCTGTCCCATGTAAACATGAAAACGTAGATTTTAAAATGATGATGATGATGATGAAGAATATATAGATGTTAAAACGATGATGATGATGATTAATACATACAATGTTATGTTGTGTTGTATTGGTTGTAATCTATGAAATGTGAAAGTAATTGAAATAAGTATGAAGAAGAATTAAAGAATATTGGTATCACAGTAAAAATAACGCTAAATTGAGATGTATGTAAATATACTGTATTATCAACCCATACAATTATAGTAACATGGAAAAACCAGACATTGAAATAATCCTGATGGTGATAATATTTATGACTAAATAGTTCTGACTGTAATAAAACTCTAGTTCCATTTATATAACAACGACAAAGCATTTCAATTATCCATTCATTTTCATTTTTCCACCATACTTTCAAACTGTTTGCCATGGTTTCTTCTAATTAAACAGAATACGTTATGATTCTCATATTTGTCAATAAAAGGTAATTAATCCTTGTATAATAAAAATGACAGCAATTGAGATGCAAAAGTATATTAATCTGATTCAAGTGAAATATAAATTCCGTTAATAGCTTAACCATTTTCTCAGATAAACAATGAATGGAAAATATGTGAAAGAGAGGATAAGAACAAGGGCACTTGGATATTATTATTCTTTGTGTACAGTAAACTTCTCCAACTTGTGCCAACATTGTAAAAAAAAAAAGATATTAAAACTGATGACAATAATGACAATGAAGATGATATCATAGACAAGCTATTGCTTATAAATCAATTTCTGTGGTAAATAAATTTAGCTGAGCCAGAGTTTATAGCAATTTCTCATTGTAATTATCAATGCTATTCAAAGCTGCACTTTTGATTATCTGTTGAAATGTTGGAATAGTCTACATTTATTCATGCTCAGGCATCTTTCTTATAACAGTTGATGTTTCCAATATAAACTAAATTCATTCAGATCAGTCTGGTCTACAACATAAAAGTATAGAAAGATCTTGTTTTATTTCCATTTATATCTCAGTACCTTTCTTTAATTTTTTCATCCTCTCAACTTTTTCTTAAAGATTCCATGTTAAATCATATCACTTAAAAAAAAGTTTTAATACTTAAGTAAACAATAGGTGTAAATGGCTCTGAAAGATTTTAATATTTTCAAAGAAATTATTGAAGCATATAACTTTATGGCTTAATGTTCCTTCGAATGTAAATAAGTAAATAAATAAATAAATAAATATATATATAAGCACTCAGCTGTGAAGTGAGATTGGTACTTATTATTCTGATATGTTGTTTAGGGCAAGCAGCTTAATGTGCCTTGTTGACCAAGTATAATAGAATTACTGCAGAAAGGTTTGAAGCCATGACATTTTGTTGTATTTGTATACAATGACAAATTGAATTGAATAGTTTTGTTGGCTGTTATGATACTATGAATGGAAGCAATCACTTGCTATTTGGTTGGCTTCAGTACAAAAAAACAAAGACACATAAATCCTGACAGTTGATGCTCAAATATTTATGTAGTCTCCTCACTAAACAATGATACAATTGCAACATCTATTGCCCCAGGCATGAGTATGAAGCATTGAGAATCAGTGTCGTGAAATAATAAAGATTGAATGACATGTATATCATGCTCAGATATTTAGCTTATTACATTGCTACAGCAGCAGCAATTACTATTAAGAGTTTAGAATGATTCTGAGTCAGTAATATTACTACTACTAACCAACAATCTTGGAAGGTATGAAAAGGCTTTGGACACTAATCTTCCTTATCTCAAATTAAATAATAGAAACAAAAAAAAAAAAAAGAGCAGTAGGAGTCACTGCAATAGCATTAATAGAAGTCTGAAGTACAGATGTTTTTCATAATTTAGAGTGCAAATGCACTTAGACACCTATGTTGGGAAAATAACAAAACCTTGTTAAAACAATTCCTTTCAAGAATTACATGGTGAATGTGAAGGACAGTTAAATGTGTATGATGATGGAATATTGTTTGTATTTTATTCAAAATTTACATTTATGAGTTCAGGTCCCCAGATTACTGGTGTGAATAATATTACAATTATGCAATTAGATTTGAGGACAAAGCTAACATATAGAAGCTGAAAGCATAAATAATGGTTTCTGATTCAGTCAATTTTGATGGGAGTTAGCTGATACCATCAACCTCAGTACTTCACTGATACTTTGGTTTATCTATCCTGAAAGGTTAAAAGGCAAAGTTGATCCAAGCAGGAATTGAACTCAGAATGTAAAGAGACAGAATGAATACTGCAAAGCATTTTGTCTTGACACTCTAATGACTGCCAATCCAAAGGGAAAAGCATGTTTTCCATTTTTAAATCAGTTAAGAGGTATACAACAAAAATTGAAATAACATACTATGATAAGGGCGGATGATATGAAACATGAAGGATGAAAACCTAGAATTAAAACTGATGAACTGATGAAATCAAAGGAAATGTCCTTACACAACCAACATTCAATTTGCTTCAGCAGAGAGGAATTAAAACAAAAAAGGATACAAATTTCTATGGCTTAATGTTAAAGCAGAGGTTTTTGCTAGATATACAATATTAATTTTGTTTTTGTGTTTGGTTTGCAAGATTCTTGATTTGTACTTGTGGGTTGAAATAGAGTTTGTTCTACCTTGGGAGGGTCATTATGCCAATAATAAACACATGCACTTGCTCTATTTCACTTCTTTTATTATTATTGGTCAATAAATTGACTGAATGATTAATGAAACAATTGATCAGCTGAATGGTTAACTAGTTGGAAAATGATAGTAAAAGAAGTGAGATAGAACAATTGTGTGAATTTATTATTAGCATAATGATTTCCCAAGATACAATACAATATTAATAATTCCCCACATAAGACAAAAAATAGATGTTAACAGTTGAATATGTAGCAGTTATAAAAAGATATTCAGGCACATTTTTTTTTATGCCCAACTTTATCAAAAGATAATAGATTAGTAGACTTTTACACAGTAGAACATTTGCCAGTTTATTGAAAATACCAATGGAAAAGCTGAAATGCAGGCATTTACAACAAAAAGGTTTCTGAAAATGATAAACCATATTTTAAGATAAATTTGTTTCCTCTGGCAGAGAAATATAATGTAGAAATGAAAGCAGAAACAATTTCTGCTCTATATTGTATATATTAATACATGTATGTATACATATATTTATTATATAAGTATATTGCACTACAATAATGGTTATACTAATGGTGGGTTTTATTAAAAGAATTGCTCATTTTATGTTGAAGTTGATGTGGAGAGTATATCTAGATTTCTTGTAGATTATATGAATAGGAACAGCAGAAACAGGATGGGAAATCTAATTTTCTTTTAAGGACAACTTATGTAAAGTTTAGCTGTTTGTGAGAAGTGTACTCCACATATGTTCATGAAGGAACATGTATTTATAGATGTGCATGTGCTTTTAAAGTCTATAGCATTTAAGCCAGCTATATTCAACCCAAATATTCTGTTTTGTGTTTAAACCAACCAGATCCAGCCTATCACAAGTACCCCACAATGTCATTTAAAAAAATAAACAATCACATCATCAAAATCTTGTAGCCCCAAGGTAATGAATGATTTATTGAAAACAATGCGAATAAATAAGCATTACATTTGACAAAGTAATTTCTGTAAAAGGGTAAATGGAAGGAGAGGAGGAAAAGAATAAATAACAGTGAGCTGTCTTAACCTCTGGTCTCAACAGTTTTTTTTGTTTTTTTTTTGTAATCGCTTAGTCTTAGTAATCAGAACAGTATTCATGACCAGATGGTGATGCTAAACCAGGAAATGGATTAAGTCTATCACCCAAGACTGGAGCTATATATGATTGGAGTAAATCCAGAATCTGAGAAAACTGGACAGGCTCTGTGTTGGCAACAGTTAATCAATGAAGGACAACAGCTTAAAATATTAGAGTTTTCATGCATCATGACAACTAAATCTATCAATATTCTATGGATTCTCTCTTTTATAAATGATTACGTTTACTGAGTGGATTTCACGCTGAAGATTGCTGAAGGTTATTAATTAAACAGAACAACAGGGAAGAAAGAGGATTTAGAAGAATGCAGTTTTGTGGAAGGAAAGTTTAAAGAAATGTTTAATGTGGTGTTTGTAACATGAAATGGTAAGGGATATTGGTAGAAAATCAGTTACATTGGGTGGCTTTCGACGGGGTGCCATTAAGTTATCAAGTTCAGTAAAACTGAAGTATGTTAAAGAGATAAAGGTGTACCGGATTGACAGTGAGTCATTGTTTGAAATTTATTGGTCAGTATAGGATTGCCTTTTACAAGATAATAAACACCATGAATTCTGTATAGAATATGGGTGTAAAGGTATAAATGTACTATCCCAAATAAGTGAGTAATAAATAAATTCAGTGTAGAAGTTTGTAAAAAAATCAGCAGATGTTTGAAATAAGATTTTTTGGCCCCAATGTGAAAGCGCATGGCTTAGTGATTAGGGTGTTGCACTCATAATCCTCAGATCATGGTTTCAATTCTCAAACTACGCAGTGCATGGTGTTCTTGAGCAAAACACTTCATTTCATTTAGCTTCAGTTCACTCAGCTGTAAATGAGTGACCCAGCAACAGACTGGCACCCTGGTCAGGGAGAATGTTGTAAGCTCAGTCACTTACACAACATGGAGACTAGGCAACTGGCCCTATGAGCCCTGGGACTTGAGACAGTAATGTACAGGAGTTGATGATGATGATGTAAGGAAAGTGGACTCTCTATGAGAGATGAACAGAAATTGCTGCATGGTGCACTCACAAATAGACATGACTTGGAAAATATGATTACAAAGACATTTATATAATTATGTTTGTGATCTTTATGCTATCAGTGTAAGATATCTACTCAGTATTGAGTACAATCCTTTTACTGGTTTCAATAATTAGACAAGAACCACAGAGGGGGAAATCTTCAAAACTTTAGTTCTTTTATCTTTTACTTGTTTCAGTCACTGAGCTGTAGCCATGCTGGGGAACCACCTTGAAGAATTTCAGTCAAACAAATCAACCTCGGTACTTGTTTTTCAAGTTTGGTACTTATTCTATTGACCTTTTTTTACTGAACCATTAAGAGATCATAAACAAACCAACACTGGTTGTCAAGTGGTTGTAGGAGACAAATACAGACACAAAACACATGTACAGTCACACACACACACATGATGGTTTTTGTTTATCAAATTCATGCACAAGGTATTGGTCAGCCCAGGGCTATAGTTGAAAACTCTTACCCAAGGTGTCATGCAGTGGGACTGAACTCGAAACCATGTGGTTGCAAAGTGAGCTTCTTAAACACACTACCATATCTGTACCTATCAACCCCAGTTCTTATTTCAATCTGATATTTACTGAACCATGGGATATGAAGGGCCACAAAATAAACCCCAGTGCCATGAAATATGAAATAATATTCTTATCCCAGCAATATAAAATGTCACTTGCTTCTTGCTTTATCAAAACAAAAATCTTTTCACTCTAAACTACACACACCAAGATTAATTCTAAAGTTATTCCAAGTAAAACAATCCAATTAATATACAAGGATTTATAAGATATAAAGACGAATACAGCTGAATAGAAATGATACATTATATTGTTAAACTCAGTGATGTTACTGTTAATTTATCGGGGAATATAAAGCATAAATGAATCAGTAATTCTTATAAGAACAATATGAAATGTTCTATTATTTCATGTTAGTATTAATCATATGATAAGGTCTTTGATATTTCATGAGATGCAATTTTTATGTTGTTCACAATAAAGGAGTCCATTTTCTATTAAGAGTACACTGAGCTATCTATATTAAGTTGTCTTTAATATACCAGACATCTTCACTACATTATCAGACCAAGATTAAACAGTTACATAACAGTATTATATTACTGTATTTCTTACATTTGATTCAGACCAATCAAAGACCTTGTGAATGAAATTTGGTAGGTAGAGATTCTGTGGAAGCCTACTACTCAGTTTAACACCACTGTCTAGCCACCAGTGCTTTTTGGAGAGTCCAAGGATGACTTCCCCTACTTCTCCCAGCAGTTTTGGAGGCCCTGAAAAAGTGTAACTGGTACAACCTTTTTTCTCTAACAAAGCAATGACAATATTCTTTTTCTTTTTCTATAAGCAAGCAAGGGAATCTCTACATAGTCACTTGTTTTGCAAGAAATAGAAGCTAAATTCCCTCAAATCGCACCTTACTATCTTGAAAAATATAATATCTAAGGCTGAGTTGTATAACATAGTCTTGAATGCACACCATCTGAAGAGGGGGAAAATAACACGGGATGGTCATAACTAGAATACCTTTGTATGAATTGGTTGCTTATGCAAATTAAGATATATGCAGGAATAGTTGGAATATGAATTTGAGCACTTAATGTCCTTCCTATAACCAAACACTTCAAAGAATCATCCCTCATACAACCAGAAAGAATTATGATGGTTAAGAGATCATATAAATATTTATAACAGTATAAATATTTTGAATATATATTTCTGATGTTCCTAATACTCACAACATATGCACAAGAAAAATCAGATATGTGCATAAGAAAATATTCTTTATATAACAAACCATTTCAATCTATATAATTATATAAGCTTTTGACAGAATGTGATTTACTGTTCTTCATTCTTCATCCTGTAATGCCTATTAGTAATAATTCTTGATAGATCAAATACTACACTTTTTTGGGGATAAAAACCAACAACATTGAAGGATTGGATGATCTCTAAAGATTCTTTATTCTTTAAATAACACTATTGCATGTAAGCAAGTATAATATTTTCTAGCTTTTTTAAATAGAATTATTGACATCTAAATCATTTACACACACAAGCACGTACATATGTATAGATAGTTCTCTATTGGTTGATGATAGAGATTCAGTTGTTCGAACAGTGAGTTAGCATATAAGTGGCTGAGTATTCCACATTAACATGCACTCTTAATGTAATACTCAGTCAGAATCAGTATGACACAATATATGACAAGGTTATACCTTTGGATTAGATACAATCTAGCTAATGGACTTCCATATTGTCTCTGACTACCTAATTTGAATTACAAGGCATAGATTAATCTGAGATTTTGGAAAATACCACAGCTCATGGTTGTGAAGTCAACTTTTAACTATTTGGTTTAATGATCCTCTTATAATATATATATCAGATCATCCCATAAGTTCTGTCTGAATTTTGAATAAAGAAAACAAGTGATCAAATGTTATATTTAATTGAAATTTAATCATCAATGTACTTTCCCTGATTATCTATGACTTCCATCTATTAACAAGCTTTTTAATCCAATCAATGTAAAATTCTTTTGGTTTCAAATCAAAGAACTCTGAAATGTCAGTTGCAAAAGTTGCAAAAGTTATATCCCCCAAATGCATGGTCAGTTGCATGGGTTGCAAAAGTTATATCCCCCAAATGATTCTGTAAACTACAAAACAAATGGTAATCTGAAGGAGCAAATAAGATGGATGAGGAATTTTTTCTCAACCAAGCCCTTCGATTTTCTGTGATGTGATCTTTGCAGTGTGAGGTTGCGCATTGTCCTAATGAAACATCACTCCTTTTTGATTCACTAAAACGTTCTTTTTATTTCTTCAATGCTTGGTTCAAATGCTCTAATTACTGACAGTAGACTTGAGTATTGGTTGTTGCATTAGGTGGTAACAATCCCACCAGATAGAGAGAAGAACCTTTTTCCCATGAAGTTTCCCTCTCGGTTGTGGTTGAGCCTTTTCCCTTTTACCAAGCCATTGTTTATGATATTTAACATTTCGATAGAAGATCTAATTTTTGTCACCAGTCACAAGTCTATCCAAAAAGGGTGAAATGAGTTCACGAGAATGGAGAGAAGAGCAGATGTCAACTCGAGATTTGTGGTTGCTTTCGGACAATTCATGAGGCACCCGTTTTCCAAATTTAGGAACCTTTCCAAGTTGTTGAAGTTGACGATGAACAGTTGTATGGTTTGAAATAAGCATTATTGCCAATTCTTCAACTGATAATGCAGGAATTTCTTCAAGTAATGCCTCAAGGAGCTTATCATCAAACTCAACTGGACATCCTGTTCAATCTTCATCTTCAAGGCTGAAATCTCCACTTCTGAATTTTGCAAACCATCTTCTGCAAGTTCTTTCATTCAAGCATTCTTTCCCATAAACTGAGTGTATGTTTTGAGTCGCTTCGGTTGCAGAGTTTCCTTATTTGTATTCATAAAGCATTATGTGCCTCAAATGCTCTTTGGATACTTCCATATTAGAAAGGGTTTTAATGAAAGAAATTTTAATTCTATTATTCTGTAAAATAATATTTAATTAGTTTAAATGTACACAAATGCATAAAAATAATTTTTAATTCCATTAGACATTCTAAAATACTATAAATTTCATTCAATTTTAAAAAGAGGTAAAATCAGACAGAACTTATGGGATGACCATCTATCTATCTATATATATATATATATATATATATAAGTTCAGCAACAATATATATATATATAATATATATATATATATATATATATATTATAAGGGCATCCAGCTGTAAAAATCCTGTCAAAACAATCACAGAAGTCTGGTGCAGGTTTCTACTTGGCTGGCTCTTGTAAAATCGTGCCACTCATGCTAACACGGAAGGTGGACATTAAATGATGGATGATGATTATACACACATACATACACCCATGCTAGTGCCACATAAGAAGCACCAATGCCGGTGTCACATAAAAAGCACCGGTGCTGGTGCCATGTAAAAGCACCTCGTACACTCTTGAGTGGTTTGCATTAGGAAGGGCGTCTGGCCATAGAAACCATGCCAGGACAGACAATTGGAGTCTAGAGCAGCTCTCAGGCTTGCCAGCTCCTGTCAAACGGTCCAACCCATGCCAGCATGGAAAATGGACAATAGAAGATGATGATGATGATAATGATGACACATTAAAAAATTAGAATTTTTTATGCCAAGCATATTCCTTACCCTTAAAATAAGCTGCAAACAATCAATAGATAAATTTTTAATGCATATTGATTGATAATTTCACAGTTTATAAATGAGTTGTCATTTCTCTTGGAAAATAGTTTAACGTATGTGTTTCATGGTTGACATATTTTGCTGATGACTATTTTACAATGATTTACTTTTTAGTCGTTTATTTTTCATAGGGAAAGAAATATTTATCACTATTTTTTTTTCAGAAACAAATTAACATTAGAGGAAAGACCCAAGCATTTTAGTAATCAGTATTCAGAAAAAACTTGAAACACACACACATACACACACCACACCACCACTACTACCACCACCACCACCACCACCACCACCACCATCATTTGACATCCATTGTCCATGCTGGCATGGGTTGGACAGTTTGACTGGGCTGGCACAGTGGAAGGCTGTGGCAGGCTCCAGTCTGATTTGACATGGTTCTCTACAGCTGGATGCCCTTCCTAACACCAACCACTCTGAGAGCGTAATGGGGAATATCATGATTATCATCTTCATCGTCATTAGCCAGTAAATTCCTGTAGCCAAGACCACTAGCTGCAGGAATTTATGGCACTCAAAATAGGCAATGAATCACAATGACAATGACACTGTTAGTAGTATTGGCACAGCTGAAACATTTAGTGGGTCAAGTCATTCTATCAAATGTAATGCTTGTTGGTTCACATTGTTTTGAATTAATCATGCATTATCTCACATCCTTGAGATTTTGATGATGTGATTATTTAAAGTAGAATAAATAACATAGTAGGGTAGATGTGACAAAGGCAGCGAGCTGGCAGAAACATTAGCATGCTGGGTGAAATGCTTAGCGGTATTTCGTCTGCCGCTACGTTCTGAGTTCAAATTCCGCCCAGGTCGACTTTGCCTTTCATCCTTTCCGGGTCAATTAAATAAGTACCAGTTATGCACAGGGGTTGATATAATCGACTTAATCTGTTTGTCTGTCCTTGTTTGTCCTTTCTGTGGGTATTAAAGAAATAGGGTAGATGTGACAGCCTGGATTTGGTCAGTTTGGTTGGATATGGCCAATTTAAATGCTATAGGGTTAAACCAACTAGCTGCTAGAATCTACACCACTCACTGCAACCGTCCTTGTTAGGACACAACATTTCACATGAACTACTGAAATTATTTCACCTGGCTTCAATATATTCTTTTCTGTTTGCTGTTCTCTGAAACAGCACTTTGTTTTGATAATTGTAAATATTTTGTCTTTGGAGCTTCACATGAACTTCTTGCTCATCCATCTCTTAACTCAACCGAAGTGTATTTTGTTATACTGGTGATAACCAAATTGAAATATTTCGTTTTTGGATTTGGTTTGCAAGATTCTTTATGTGAGTTCGTGTGTTGAAGCATATTCTGTTGTGTCTGGGGAGAGTCATTTTCTTTTTGTGCCTTATAATGTAACACACTCACCGGTAAAATTTCCACTTATTTCTTATTTTTATTTTCCTAAAATTTTCGTTGCACCTTGCAACCGACTATAGTCAAGACTGTTGAAAAGGTTATTACATTATAAGGCACAAAAAGAAAATGACTCCCCCCCAGACACAACAAATCGAAATAGATTTATGTTATGAATTTAAAAAATTAAAAAGATTTTCTTAAGATAAATTTCTAAAGAAAGGAATATATTTTTAACTATATCTTTTATTCACTTCAGCTACCTTAAGAATCATAAAATTATAAAGAATATAAACATCAACAAGACAACAAAAAAGTGCTTCAAACAAAATGTCATATACATTTTCTGTATTGAGTTACAAATACTTGCTATCTGATATGCTATGAATTAGTGACTGGCCTATTGCAAACCTGTACTCAACAAAGCCATAGTTTATCTAGTGCGATGTGTGTGTGTGTATATATATATGTATATATATATATATATCATCATCATCATCATCATCATCGTTTAGCGTCCGCTTTCCATGCTAGCATGGGTTGGACGGGTCAACTGGGGTCTGTGAAGCTGGAAGGCTTCGTCAGGCCCAGTCAGATCTGGCAGTGTTCTACGGCTGGATGCCCTTCCTAACGCCAACCACTCCGCGAGTGTAGTGGGTGTTTTTTACGTGCCACCTGCACAGGTGCCAGACAGAGCTGGCGAACGGCCACGAACGGATGGTGCTTTTACGTGTCACCGGCACGGGGCCAGGCGATGCTGGCAACGGACACGAACAGATGGTGCTTTTACGTGCCACCGACACGGGGCCAGACAGAGCTGGCAAACGGCCACGAACGGACGGTGCTTTTATGTGTCACCGGCATGGGGGCCAGCCGAGGCTGGCAACGGACGCGAACGGATGGTGCTTTTACGTGCCACCGACACGGTTGCCAGACAGAACTGGCAAATATATATAGTACATACATACATATTAATGTCTTTAAAAATATGTGAGAAATCTACTTTGAATAGCTTACATAGAGCTTGGAAAGCTTATTAGCTTTTCAGCTGACACTTATAGCATGTGAGTGGTATTTTTTCACATCTTTTTAATATATTTGCAGCTATTATTTTAACTGGAACTTGTAACATAATATTCCATGTTATATCATTGTCATCAAAGGTCAGTATATAAATGCTTCAATTTGGAATACAACAGCAGAAATTATTGTTCTTTTTTTTTTACTTTTTTTTTTTTTACTGGAAGTCACTTCAATAATATGGCAAGTGACCAGCAATAGAACAAGCATCCAACAAATACTCAGAATGTGAAGAATCACAAAAGAAAATATGTTATTAAAAATTTCTTTTTAATACAATAAAAAGCTGCCTTAAGATTCATAAAATGATTTATGCAAGCTTTTAAAAGAACTAACATCATATTTATTTTGGAAACAAGAACAGAGTTCTTCAAGACAGAATTTCAAAGACTAAAATTAAAACACATTTTGGAGGAGAAGACAACAGTGAAATGAAGACAATAAGAAAAACAGACAAATTACTTAATTAGTAACCTTAAGAGGAGGTTCAAAGAGAAGAATGACCATAGAAGTTTTTATAGAACAAAGATAAAGAAGCAATGTTTCAACAATGAGAGAGGGTTGGAGTTTCACTGCCAAAACAGAGCTAATAATAACCCTATTCTTTCACTCAATTCAGCCATGCAGCTGTAGTCAAGCTGGAGCATGTTGTGTATAAGTACAGATGTGTTTGTATGGTAAGAAATTTACTTCCCAATCACAAGGTTTAGGGTTCAGTCCCACTGTCTGACACTTTATGCAAATGTCTGCTATCATAGTCACAAGTTGACCAAAGCTTTGTGAGTGGATTTAGTAGACAGAAACAGAAAAAAAACATCGTCTGTGTGTGTGTGTGTGCGTGTGCATGTGTGTGCATGCATGCACACGCAAGTATGTGTTACTGCTATCTTGCCTTCACAGTCTAAAAGCGAATGCCATTGTCAAGCAAATGATGTCCTTTGCTGCCGATCTCATGAAGATATATCTGGTCATATCACCTTACTTGGAAACAGGTGACAGTTGGTGACAGGAACAGCATCTAGCCATAGAAAATCTATCTCAGCAAAATCCATCTGACCCATGTGAGCATGGAAAAGTGGATGTTAAATGATGGTGATGATGATGATGATGACAATGACATCACTAGTAGAAATTTGTTTATCTTTCCATTATGTTCATAGATGTTAACTACTAAAAATGCATTTATTTATTCTTTTATTTTATTATTTTTTTTTTACTATATTTAAAAAGCAGCAGGAGACAGTTTCTGTAGTCTATTGTTGGTCTGACATTTAGAGAGAAAGGTTAATTCTAGTTCAATAAAACTATTTGAGAATAAAAAAAAGAGGCAAGAACAGAGATAACAGAAAAGAGAGAGAAAGAAAGAGAAGAGAAAGAAATGTTTTAAAATATTTCTTTGATATCATTTATTAGTACAAAACCTCAATAATTATAAGTATTATTATTATTGTTATTATTATTATTATTATTATTATTATTATTATTATTATTGAATGTATTCTTTGTATGACAGCTATTATCCTGAATTTGTTTTATTAAGATGGTATTGTAAGATGTGAAGTTCAAATGCTTATAGCAAATGTGTACATGATCTGTGGCACTAAATTTCCTTCTAGGAAGTTAAGTTTCCTGTATTTAAAGCTAAGACTACTTAGCTCCAATAGTTCCAAACTTGTCTCTTAGGGTTTTCCAATCTGAAATAAATTTCTCTGTCTGACAGTTGATTAGCAACCAATCAAGTTCTTTCAGTTATTTGTAAACAATTCAAAGTGAAGTGATGGAAAATCAGACCTTTGGGAAATTATGGTAAATTTGCTGTTAACAATGATGATCTATTAAGAATCATCTACACTTTCCCATTCAGGAAAAGATCTGACTTTAATGGCAAATGTTTAAGTGTTGGAGGAACCTTAAATACAGAATGCAATAACAACTCTAGACTTACATCTCCAATCTCCATCATATATATATATATATCATTGGTCTCATTTCCAGCTATTTGATGTTATTCGGACACATTGGTTCCTGCAGCTCACCTTTAGCCTATGGATCTGATTCAATCATCCTTATATATATATTTCTACTTGCTGGGTCTGAAGGAAGGGACACAGCCCATGACCCTTGCAGGCCCTCTCAGACTGGTGAAACTGATGCCATCAATATTACATTTTAATGTCTATGCAACTGAAATGGATTTTTTCTAAAACAATATTCAATGACTGGGTTATAAATAGCCTCTTGTTATTCAGGATGTCGGCATGAAATTTATCACTAACTCACTCCACCTTCTGTCCCACCGACGAATTGTCTCCTCTCGCTGCTTTTTATACAGATACTATACTGGCCTCTGCTCTTCAGCATTGGTAGATCTTACAATACCACTTCTCATCATTCATATTACAACCCACTCTCCAAGCCCTGATCTGATTTTACACCACTTTTTCTCAAGATGGGGTGCATGCCCCACTAGGGTGGGTGGGTGGAAGCATTTTGGTGGGATGTGTGACTTCAAAATGGAGCATAAATAAACAACAAATGAATATAACATGCAATAAGATTTCAATCTTATCCTATACTCTTCTCTCTAGTTTCAGCTCAGAGCTACAGCCATACTGATGCACCGCCGTTAAACATTAATGATTCACCTATCATGGTGTATTATTTAAGCTTATATCGGTTTCTCTGTGGTGTTGTTTTGCATTTATAATAAAATAAATATATATACATATCATAAAAATAATAATAAAAAATATACACTACAGTACTGTTTCTACTTAGCAGATTTTCACCTATTGCAGGTGTTTTGGAATGTAACACCTGCTATAATTGAAGGATTACTGTATACTAACTCTGTTCATTCATGGAGAGAAAGAGTGAGATTTAAAAAAAATCAAAGTGGGGTATGGGGAAAAAGTGATTGAAAAACATTGCTCTATATCTACTGCTTGCTAAGTGGCATAGTAGTTACCAAATTCCGTTTTTCCTGTAACCACTTACTTTCAACTGTTCAAAAGAAATCTTTCTTTTTACTCATTTCACTCTGACTGCAGCCATGCTGGGGCAGCACCTTGATGAACTGACCCTAGTACTTACTTTTTTTCCTAAAGTTTGATGCTTATTCTACCAGTTCCTTTTGCAGAACCTCTAAGTAACAGAATGTTAACTATGTCAGTCTTACCTCAGACAGTCTGCAAGGCCATGGATACAGCCACTTACACCAGACCAATACAATACAATAAAATAATTTTTAAATGCATTCCAATCATGACCATCTTTTCTGTTTTTGTTATTTTTCATTGCCTAATCCTAGTGCATCTACGACAATATAATCCTGTGTGTGCTCAATTTTTTGAAATAGTATTTTCTATTATTTTATGTGCTTCAGTCATTGGACTGAAACCATGCTCGGACAAGGTCTCAGAAGGTTCAGTCAAGTAAACCGATTCCAGTACTTATTTTTAAGCCTGATACTTATTCGATTGGCTTCATTTTGTTGAATCACTAAGTTATGGGGACATTAACATACCAACACTGGCTTTCATGCCATGAGAGACAAATGCTAAGAAGTATGCACATAGACACACACACACACGTATATGTATGCATATGCAATGAGCTTAAACACAGTTTGCATCACCCAAATTCACTAACGAGGAATTGGTCAGTCCATGGCTATCATAGAAGACACATACCCAAGATGGTGTGCAGCGGGACTGAACCCAAAACCACTGTCATATTTATGCCAGTAGAATGTGATGTGACTGCAATTTCTACTGATTATGTAGAGGATAATTGTTAGCCTAATAAACTGCTTATATATATATATATATTGGCCTGCTCGCTTAGCCAGCGGGGTGGCGTCATTTGAAGGCTAAAACAGTGCGAAGCGCATTGTGACCAGTGATGTATAGCAACATCTGATAGCCTGGTCGGTCACGGTGATCATGGTGATATATATATATATAATTTCACCACCAGCAGCCTAGCATGTATAAAAAGTCAATAGACAATAAATTCTCAATATAAAATAGTGTACATTTAAACACAAAAGAAAACTACCATTTATAGGTAATTTTTACATGCTAGATGAAGCAGTCAAAAGTACCAAAACCACATTTCAAGAGCAATTTTTGAAGGGAATGAAAAATAAAAACTTTTACCTTGTTATTTTTTACAGTCATACCTTGGTTTCAGAATATTTTAGCAAATAAAATAATTTGCTAGGCGAATCCTCATCAGTAACTTTTGTTACTATCTACATTCAATCTACCCAACATCATTAGATGCCCTGTGTGTATATGTATGTATGCACATGCATATATATGAGTGATGGTAAATTATTTTGTTGAAGGTTTTAAATTACTGCTAGCCACCTTAATTATTTTTTACACACACATACACACATACATTTCTTGTATATTTAAAAAATATGTTTTTTTAAACACTTATGTTCCACTACAGTGTAAAGGACTACAAAGGAAGAAAAGATGGGGATCTACAAATTTATAAGCAGATGAATAACAGAAAGAATAAAGGTCTGAATATCATAGGTAAGAGGAAAACATGAAATACACTGCTTTCATGATGATAACATTTGTTGACAAGTATCACAGAATGTCAAGACAAAGATGTAGGCTCTTAAAATTTAACAATAGATTGCTCTTTCAGCTCAAGAGAGGTAGAAAATCACCTATTACAATGAGTTTAATAAAGGGTAAGCGACACAAAATATATCCTATTATTTTTTTAACATTTTTCATGGTTGCTTATGCACATGTTCCTAATAAATTTATTTTGAAAAGTTTTACATACAAAACTATACAAGGCTTATTACAATAACCAATTACCTACATGTCAATATTTAATGAGCTTAATTACTGAGATTAAACATACTTCCATGCATCAAACAATGAACAAAACATAAATTCATAATGAATCTGAATTATATTTCAGTAATGACAAAGAACATAAAATCCTTCAGATGCTATGGTAAACTGTTCCTCTTTGGAAAAGTTTTACTTCCAATAAAATACATGCTTTGATATTTCAATTAATTAATTAATTAATTAATCTACAAATATAACAGAGTTTGTATGTGTGTGTGTGCACTCGTATGTTCCTTATGCATTCCAAAACTGAATTGCCCTTTCGTTACCAACCCGGCCAAAACCGGCTCTGGCTCTGTAGTACAAATGTCTTGTTTCCATAAGTTTTGCATCAAAATATACCACCTAACCTTAGTCGCAATTTATATTCCTAATACTAGCTTAATGATAACTAAGTTATTTTACTAAATTCTTTGTTATATCTAAAATAATTGAAAGAAACACAGAGCATATCAAAATAAATACAGTAACGAAAGGGTTAACGTATGGGGTATCAAAAGATTCAGTAAGCTTTTGGCTAACAACTAAACTATATATTCATTCGCATATATGCATCACATTACAAAAATTTAACATTATCATTTTTATTTTAGCTACCTACCATAAATGACATCCTTTACCACCACCACAACGATGATGATGTCACATTTTCTATATGAGTGTATTCGCGTGTTTGTTACCTATGTTAGGCCAATGACTGACAAGTGTGTATGACAGTGTAAGTGTCTGTTAGTATACATACATTTTTGTGATGACTGACACACACTCATCTAAAGACAGACACATACAGGGACAGAGACAGGCTTCAGGTGTGTGTTAATGTGTGTGTGTGTGTCAGTTTATGTATGTAACTTCGCCCCATCCTAACAGTGAAATGCGCCTATATTGAAAGTTTACTTGTGGCCTTCACTTTAAATGAACAATAACATTCACTTTCAAGTACTACCAACATGAAAACTCGCAAATATATCTGGAAAAAAAATGTTATTCTGGTTATTACAACAAATTCAGAAACTTGGTGAAGTAGAAAGTCTCAGTGACTTCTTCAATATAATTACAGAAATGTTATTCCACTCCTTCTAACCGGTTTCAAGATAATGCTTTTTTTTTAACAGTCCTTGTATTCCTCCTATGTTTCTTCATCACTGTGACTATCAACGTTGCACAACCTTTTTACTGCATTCACTATTTATTCTACAGCCTGTAATGTTACACAGTTAAAAAATATATAGTAATGTGAAATTAATTCATATTTTGCTACATACATCCTTCAGCAAATATTTTAAATTAGCATTCACAACAACCGCATCTTCCTTTCTACACACTTGGTTCAGCGTTCGTTTCAAAATTGTAAAGTAAATTATTTTTGTATGAAAAATTGAATTATGCCTTCTGAATTTTCTTGGACTTCCACTTTCTTCTCTGTGACATTCAATCGTGAATTTTATAACATTTAAAGCATTTTCCAAATAAACGTTGACTTTCTGTACTTTCTTACATTGGTGATGCATAGTATCTTTTGATAAATTGGTGACTTTCCATTTTTTTATAGAATAACTATGCAATAGAAAGTATGTTTTGCACCTGTATTTACTACATTTAGTAACTTTTGCTAAATTGGTGACTTTCCATTTATTTATAGCATAACTATGCTGCAAAAAACATGTTTTGCACCTATATTGACTACATTTCATTTTAGTTGAACTCCATGTGTATATGTTTTGCTGTTTTCAATATTATCAATTCTATGAGTGTGTATGTGTGCATGTGTTTCTGCATTCGTTACGTCTATAGTAAACTATAGTAAAGAAAATTTTACGCTGTTTTAATGAGCCCACATTAAATGAAGTAGTCAACCTTACAGTTGGTGATCCCCTTCAAAATCATGATATTCTCATTCATGTTCAAGATGACAAACGTAAATGTGTTTCACAGACTCATCCCTCCTATGATGCTCTCCAGTATACTCTTATTCTGTGGAATGGACAAGATGGGTATCATTTCAATATTCCATAGACTGAACTGGCAACGGGATAACCATTTACAAACAAAAAGGTATCATCAAATGACTTCTATTTTTACCAACTGATGTTGAGACCAGAACAATCAAATCAATCACACATGTCAAATAAACTTTATTTTCATTTACATATTTTCTGCATTATCTCATCAACCAACAATAGTTATTCCAAATATACTTCTCTAAAACGACCAAGTTTCATTAGAAAATGAAAATCGTTTCACACTTTCAATTTGAACCAAAATTACAAAGTGTTGCATTACGAAAGTGACATGTGTGAATAATGAAAGTAATGTTTCTCTGAATTAGTCACATGTGTATTATAAAAAAGAAAGCTACTTATTATCTATCTACTAAATAAACTATGTTTTCGACTCAACAACTCTTTTTTACAACTAAACTAATCTTGGTAACTATGTTGGGTTGCACAATTTTGAGGTCATTTTCGGACAGTATTTCAATTTGCTTCTAATGTTTCACTTTTGGACGATGTTTCACACATGTGTAGAATTCTACTCAGACAAACATTTATGAAATGTACACACAAATATTGTATCAAAATAAGCCATAACCAAAAACAATTGCATTAAAAGACATCCATTTCTCTATATGTTATGAGGAAATACAGTCACACACTCTCTCTCTCTCTCTCACACACAAAAAAGATGTATGCATATGTATTTATGGGCGAAGGTAAAGAATACGCACTCCTTGTGTTTAGGGTTAAGGTTAAGCCCAAAACGGGTGGTGTGCATAAGGATAATGTGTGTGTGTGTCTGAGAGAGAGAGAGAGGGGGGGTGCGAGTGAGTGCCAGTTACACATAGATGCAAAACATATTCATATATCACAACACACACCTTCACTCAGTCTCTTTCTCTCTCTCTCTCTCTCTCTCTCTCTCTCTCTCTCACACACTCATCTCTTTTACATTCTCCTCTTATTTCAAAGCAAATGTCGCCTTTTCACTTTATCCTCTCTTTCAATTTCTGCTCTCTTCAAAGCATACAAAAATTAAAACAATTTCATGGAAATTAATGAACAATCATATGTTCCCATATATGTTGAGTTGACAACTGTGCTTCTTCAAATGAAAGACTGCCATAAAATAACTTCCTTTCACACACACACACACACACACACACACTCTAGGTAAAACTTCAGTGTGAATTATATTATTTCTTGTGGTATGCATGTGCAAATTTACAGCTCAAATCCAATTGAAATTATCTTTTCCGATTGTGGAATTTGTGTTTGTGATCAGCGTATTTGAAAGTCTGATCTTCGACATAAACTCAGAAGGAAATTTTCCCAGAAATCCTGTCCTTTACTTCATCTTTCTAGCATGTCTACTGAGACATTTCCACCCCACTTATTTTTTTCCCTAAATTTCTTTCACTTCCTATGTTTGCTATACAAGAGATTAGGATTTCAACCACAAAACACATTTTCAATATTTTAATTTTCTCCCTCTCCACACCAAATTCATTTTTTACTTTTTTCAAATTTTTATTCTTGGTAATCCATGGAAAAAAGACAGAGAGTACAAATCTTTAAGAATTTTACCCACCACCTCACCACTTTCAAAAAGCTACACATTCCCAATGTTTCACTTTTACCTTTTTGGAAAGTGGGGAAGTTTCTTCAGAAATAATGTCGTTTACCTGTTGTTTCTAGCATGTTGGGTTTTCTAGTGGTGGTCTGTTTTTTTTTTTTTAAACTTTGCTATTTCAGTAGAATTCTATACATGCAGGAAACATCAGAAAAAAGTGAAAGATTGGGAGATTTTAGCTTTTTGAAAACTGGTAGGTGATGGGTATGCGAGGTGGGGAAGAAGACATTGTGTTTCTTTAAGAAAAATTAAACTTTAAAAAATATATTTCCCAGATTCATAATCTCTGTATTTTTCTACATAGGAAAATCGTGGGTAGAGAGTGAAAGCTATAAAAAGCTGATGTTATAGGGAGGAATAATGGGGAAGTTTGGTAAAAGTAGAACCTGGGGTGATGATGAAGAACAAATGAATCTGGTGGGCCTGAGTGGAGGTAACATGGTCAGCAGGCTCTGTGGTGCAGAGGCCACTGTAATATCAGCAGGAAAGACAGAGTAAGAAAACAGCATGTCTGTAAACCAGAGATAGGAGTTTGTTTATTTCATTTGAATTTCAGTTAAAGAGTACAGTTAGAATACAACAAAAATTAAAAATAGGTTCTCTTGGATTTTTGAACTGATTCTGAAATGAATATTCTAAGAGACTTTTAAAATTGTCATTAAAATAATATTGCCATGCAATAATGTTAACAATGGTCTCTCTTGAAGATACCACTTTATAGTAGTTAGTCATTTTCTTTAAATTTCCCTGTCATTTCTTACACTCAAATAGCAATTTGTTGCTGTTGCTTCAAACTAGTCACTTATAATTTACAAAAGGGAGAAAAATAAATAGATAAAAATATACTGTAATTATGATTTTCTTACTGAATAAAGATTGAAAAAGCAGACTAGAAAAGTTCCAACAACAATCTACCATTAATAAATAATAATCTTTCTCTTAAGTTGCTATCAGAGTTATAGAAGAAAGGCAAGCTGAGAGGCTTGATATGATTGCTTTATTATTTATGAGTTAAATTTTAAGCATTCATATTAGTTATTAAATTATTATGGGAAAAATATTAAATCTACAAAGAGAATAAAGTGAATAATCGGTGAGATAAATAACAAAGAAGTAAATAAATAGCTTGCATCTCAACTGTAAATGTGTTTAAGTATTCAGCAGCTGGTCAACGCTTGCTAGATAATTGTACATGAAATATGTTGGGGAGTGCTAGATCAACTGACAGTTGATGAATATTCAAGATTTTAGTTTTTAAATAATTTACTCATTTATTGAAAAGGAAATTAAAGGAGGAGTAGATTGAGAATGGGAAAGGAAAATGAGAAAGCAATAATATTGCTGTAAACAAGAGAGAAGCAATATTCATATATTCCTGGAAGATAAATAGAATCATGCATAGAATAGTTGCATATAAATTTGGAAGGTTTGACAAAAATTAGGAATTACAAATAAAATCAGCTAAGGGATTCATTATTCATATGTAGCCATAACATTTATATATCCTCAATAATGCACAATGAAAGTCTGATTTGATAAATGAGTTCTTTAAATTAAATCTAACACTTAATCTTTCTATTCTTTTGTGGACAAAAGTGGTGTGTTATCACAATGTTTGCTTCCTGTCTATTGTTACTAACTGGATTGCTGGGTGTATACAGAGTGAATACAAGTTGATTAAATTTCAAAGTTTCTACACTTTTGTACTTTAAGGTGAAAATCAACAATAGTTTTACATTGAAATATTTATCGTTGCTAGAAGTTGTCATTGTACTACATGCTATCACCATCATTATCTTCATGGCTCACCCAATGCTAAACACTAATAAGTTTCATGTCTGTCTTGTACAACAGTTTATATGGTTCCCCAGCGCATATATGCATTTTTGTCTGGTTGTTTTGTCAGTGGCCAGCTCTGTCTGTCAATATATGGCAAATGGACAAAGTTACACTCAAAAACATCTTTGCAGTGGAATCTTGGTTGCTCTAGATATCTGGAGCTGGCATCTGCCACATTTACATGCGGCAGATATATCCACTCAAAATTTAATTACCCTTAACTAGAAGCAGTTTTATACACCAATCTATCTCTGGTTGAGCAATGTCATGTTTGAAACTGTTTTCTGTTGAAATATGTCAAATTTATTAAAGTAATGTGACTTGCAGAAAATACCAATTCTATTTTTGGTAGATATTTAACATCATTACTGGAATAACCATGAAATTTAATTTCGCTGTGAAAGGGTCAAGATTTTCTTTGGTAATTAATCAACCTCCAGCATGAGGGTTAAAAACCTCTTCACATAAACCCAAATTTGATTGCCTCAAATGATAGCTAATGAAGATTTTTACTTTGATGCAGTGAACACTCTTGATATAAACTACAAAGAAATTGTTTTTATAACATGTTAGGAGGGTCCATTCCAAATATTTCCTCAACCCATTTAGAATTTTTCTTTCTTCAGTATATCAATTCTTTTGCAATACATATCCTGAAACTATTATGACCAACTCATAAACTATATCATTATTCATATCTATTTAATTTCACTGAACCATATCTAACTTTAGCTCATATACCAAGTTTGTCATTAATTCTTCTGTTATGATATTTAATAATTTCTTTTTATTTTATCTTTACAATTCAGTTTGATTCATGTAGTGAGAATTTAATCTATAATTTACTACATATGGTCATGGAAAGAGTCTTGACTATTTTTAGTTACTGATGAAAATGGGAATCAAAGACAGTCATATGAAAATATTTATGAAAGTACATCAGACAAAAGAGATTATAATTATAATCAGGAAAAAGAAATTCAAGATAACCATATTTTTTTAAAGCATACATTTTATACAGAATCTAGTATAAAATAATTCAGTATACAGCGTAAAACGTATGAACAGTTTATGAAAGAAAAATAAAGAATAATTGTTAATTCTGAGTTAGCTTTCATACAGTTTATATAAATATGCTTCAGTATGCTTTCACAATGAAAGCAATACTACTTTTTCCAAGACCTTATAATTTGCTAGAATTAATTATGCCATTATTTTGAGTTCTTTCAGTAATTCTATTTTGGTTTTCAAAACAAGTACTTGATTACAATATATTTTCTGTGGTAAAGCCATGTCCAAATACAACTTCATTTATATATATATATATATATATATATATATATAAGAAGCTAAAAGAAAAGTAGATTGATTTTTGAAGAAATAAGAATTGTATATACTTTTTTTATTTCAGTCAAGTTAAAAAAAAAACATTTTGGGAACAAAAATTTCAAAAGTGTGTATGTAGTTACTGATTGTTCAACTTTGATATATACAAGAGTTTTGTATTGTTTTATTTAGGTTAACCAAAACTTCATTTTAAAAGATATCATCATCATCATCATTTAACGTCCGCTTTCCATGCTAGCATGGGTTGGACGGTTCAACTGGGGTCTGGGGAGCCCAAAGGCTGCACCAGTCCAGTCAGATCTGGCAGTGTTTCTACAGCTGGATGCCCTTCCTAACGCCAACCACTCCGAGAGTGTAGTGGGTGATTTTATGTGCCACCGACACAGGTGCCAGACGAGGCTGGCAAACGGCCACGCTCGGATGGTGTTTTTTATGTGCCACCGACACAGGTGCCAGACGAGGCTGGCAGACGGCCACGCTCGGATGGTGTTTTTATGTGCCACCGACACAGGTGCCAGATGAGGCTGGCAAACGGCCACGATCGGATGGTGTTTGTTACGTGCCCACAGCACGGAGGCCAGTCAATGCGGTACTGGCTACGGCCATGTTCGGATGGTTTTCTTGTGTGCCACCGGCACTGGTACCACAAAGATACAAATATATATATATATATATATATATTATATATATATATATCATCATCATC
>NC_042997.1:142377532-142402532 GCF_006345805.1 Octopus sinensis | reverse complement strand
TGTAATGATTGTAGAAAAAATCCTTAGGATTGTCTTATGTGGAACATACATATAACAAAAGCATCACTGTTACTGCCAAATAAAGAATCCACATGACCTGGATTGACAAATGGAGTCCCAAATGTTTTAAACTAGAACCCCAATTTAAACATTTCCTTTAAATTCCCTGCACTTTCACTCCATGCACTCAAGGATGTGGGTGAATTCTGTAACCAATGTAAGTTTAGGTCATGCAGAGATGAGTCAACCTGTTATTAAATATTTACAATTCCAACTAAATGTGTCGAGTACTACTTTCTTCTATTTGTTCACCCACTCTAATATATGTGTGTGTATGTATATGTGTGTGTGTGTGTGTGCGTGTGTGTGTATGTGTATATATATATATTTATTATTATAAATATATATATTATATATATATATATATATATATATATATATATATATATGTATATATATATACAGATGCATGTGTGTATATATGTATATACATTTAGGCATATATGCACATATATGTATGTGTATACATAAACACTGTTCATTTTTTAGTCCTATACATACACGTGCATGCACACACATGTGTATCTATCTATCTATATATCTATCTATCTCTCTCTCTCTCCTCTCTATATATATATATATATATATATATATTATATATATATATATGTATGTATGTATGTATATATATATTGTTTTATTTATACATAGAGAATATTATAAAAGAAGATTAAAATATAAACCATTGAAGCTGCTCCAGTAGGTTCCTATGAAGAAGAAATATCAAAGAGATATGGCTAAGCGGATAATGTCACATCCAAAAGCTTTCTTGTAATATGCACATGAGTCTCTAGTGTTGAATTCAAAAATAAATCCACTTCAATGTGACAATCACCCATACACGAACTCTTCTACATGGGGTTTTCTTTCTTGTTAGAGAGCAATACGAAAGCATCTTTTCCCACAGAAAAATCAACATATTGAACAGCCTAATATATTTTGCCAGACAATAATTTCTTACACCATCTTAATACATGTACAAGACATTTTGGCCTTGCTGTTTTGACACTATCTGGCATCACTGAATCGATGCTGACTTATTTGACATCGCATGTTTATGTTTCTTTCATTTCAATATTTCTCTTCTTCACTTTCCTTCTCTCTCTCTCTTCTATGTTTATGTGTGTGAACATATTTCTTTTTATACATATGATGAGAAGGAAATTGTTTATGTTATTTATATTCAATAAGTAAATTGTAATGTCTCTCTCTCACCCACTCTTTCTATCTGTGTGTGTGTGTGTGTATGTGTGCATGTGCATGCTTGCCTCTAGCACCAAACATACTATCATAAAAAATGACTGAAAATCCAGTCGACCATGCCAAATCGTCAGCATCTAAACAGTTGCACTCAATTGTCTTATTTGATCTTAATACATATAAAACAGATCATAATCAAATTAATAAGTTATTTTCACACAAACTTGGCTCTAGAACTGAATGATCTTTCTGTTCTATTAAATAAAGCCTGGCAAAATCAGATTTTAGGAACAGACTGCTAGTCCTCTGAAAATACTCTATCAGAACAACTTGAATTCTGACTAAATACAAGATACTTTGAAAGAAGCAAAAACAACATTGTTTTATAAAAGTGGGTGAGGAAATTTGGTCGATGGAAATCCTTGTCTTGACATCATGTGATTATTGTAAATAAGTGTTATTATCAAACAAATAGCATTTTTTTTGTTTCCAGTCTTCTGTGAAAAACATGTCTGATCATGGGGAAATATTACCCTGCTTGGAAACAGGTAAAGGTTAGCGACAGGTAGGGTATCAAGTCATAAAAAATCTACCTCAACAAGTTCTGTCTGACCCATGCAAGCATAAAAAAGTGGCCAGTAAGCATTGACAAAGATGTGTGTGTGTGTGTGTGTGTGTGTGTGTGTGTGTGCATGTATGTATGTGCACATGTGTATCTATGAATATGCAATGTATAAATATTGTAATGGTTAACATGCATGATTAGACAACAGAATATGCCTAAATCCATCTCTGTTTGATAAAAGCAGCAGTCATTTTTGTTAAATGATACCATTTGAATGCATTCACATACGTTATTCCAGTGAAAATTTATGATACAAATCCTTAACCTCAGTCATTTTTTTGTTATAATCTATTTTATATTTTTATCATTCTTTAAAAGAAATAGGTCATTTATGCTTTATCTAAGCAAAATGATCTAACAGAACAATAGGAAATATTTTAAATCTACATATTTCCTGCAATACAGAAAGATGCACAGCTATGTACAGTAAAAACTGCATTAACATTACAATAAAATTTTCTTGACAAACTTCCCCACCAACCAACACTTTTAATATTTCAAAAGTATTACAACCATCATTAGTATATTGCCGTAACAAAATTTGTTGACATCGGTTGAAATCAATAACTCAAATGCTTAGAGGAAATCTTTAAGATATCTGACAGCTTAAGAGCCTGCATTCAATTGAGAGGAATTGAGAGAATGAAGTGAGAATGGTAAAGATTAGGAATTGATTTCATCAATATGTTGATATGAAATCAATAGTTGTCAAAGAGCATTTGTCAGAAGAGATATATATCATCTATTTCAAAGAAAGAAAAAATAGTGATGAGAGAAAGAATCAATGATCATCAACAAGCAATTGTATGTATATAGAATTTTTAAAAAAATAATAATAAAAACTAAAAAATTTGCTCTCAAAACTTCTCAGAAACATAAAAAAATTTCATACAATTAGAAGAAATTGAATCAAAAAATAGTTCTAAGAAAATATTTTTAGTTGTTGAGCTGAGCAAAATATATATTTTGAAAGCAAATGTAATATTTACATAAACCAATTATTGAAAATATGAATACTATAAAATCAAGTGCAATTATTAAGAAAATATGGAAGTCAGTATTTAATTGTTGATGATGTATATTACCATTATTATTGTTCTAACGTCCACTTTTCTATGCTGGCATGGGTTGGATGGAATTTCTTGAGGTGGATGGATGTCCTTCCTGTCACCAACCCTCAAATACAGTAATATTTCCTCATGACCAGATATGTTTTCACAGATGTTTGTAAATGAACGACACTGCTGTATAACAGCGACACTCATTTACAATTATTAAGACAAAGAGACAGTAACACACACAGATGTTCATGCCACAAACACACACAAACATGTACATACATACTTAAAAGACTAGAGATCCAATCCATCACTGGAACTGTAAAAATCTGTAAAACTTTCCAGAAGTTTATCATTTAAATATATATGAGCATGTCAGGATATGTAACTATATGCATGAGAATACATACTTAAAACATACAAATCTGCACGCACATACATACATACAAACAAACAAAAATACCCTGTTGTTGATGTTGAAATTTCAATGAAGGAACCTTGGATCTAGGTCAGAAGCCGGTTCTTTCTCTATTGGCAAAAAATCTTGAAATAAACTGAATAATGTCATACACACAAACATACATACATACACAAATACTTTCAGTTTCCATCTACAAAATTGACTCACAAGCTTTTAGTTGATCCAGGGAATGGGAGAAGGTGGCAAGCCATGGGACTGATCCTGAAATTATGTGGTTGGGAAGCAAAATTCTTACCACACAGGCATATTTTTATGTACACACATACACATACAATTCTTAAACAAGAATAATATCGACAGTTAAAGAATAATAAATTTGTATTTCACCAAACGTATTTGAGTAATCCTTTAATTTAATGTAATCCTTCAATTATAACATAACATTTATATATATATATATATGCATATATGTATGAATGGATGGATAGATAGATGATGATGGATGGTATATATAGAGGAAAACAGAAAAGTTCAGTTTCTCAATATATTTTTTTTTAAATTTTAAGCATTGCCTTAGTTTTTAGGAGACAAAGTTATAAGGTTACAAATATTTGTGGCTTTCCCAATGACAATAGTTTCATTATGGTAATGATAGCATTAATCTTTATTTGTTTCTTCTGTTGTTTCCTAATCTCCACAAACCTTATCCTTTGCCTGTACTCTGGGAAGTCTGAAACTCTGTATAAATTACCACTGAAGTTTTAAATACAAAATAGACTAAAGCATGTGAAGAGAACAGAACACTTTATCACTGTAATTGTGAAACAATGAAATAAGTATCACTTCTGAATTTTAATAATAATAATAATAATAATAATAATAATAAGAAGAAGAAGAAGAAGAAGAAGAAGAAGAAGAAGAAGAAGAAGAATAAGAAGAAGAAGAAGAAGAAGAAGAAGAAAGAAGAGAAGAAGAAGAAGAAGAAGAAAGAAGAAGAATAAGAAGAAGAAGAAGAAGAATAAGAAGAAGAAGAAGAAGAAGAAGAAAGAAGAAGAAGAAGAAGAAGAGATGGGCAGGGGGAGTGGCAGTGGTGGTCTCGATATTATTCTCAAATACTGATTTCAAATTTTGACACAAGGGCAGGAATTTGGGGGCAGAGGGTAAGATGATAACATCAAGTCCCAGTACACAACTGGTACTTATTACACTGACCCCAAAAGGATGAAAAGCAAAGTCCACTTTGGTGGAATCTAAACTCAGAACATGAAGATGGATGAAATGCTGTCAAGCATTTTGCCTGGCATGCAGAGCTGGATTAAGATCCAGAGAGGCCCTACGCACTTAAAAGATTTTGGTGCCTCCATATATATATAATTTGACACTGAATTATTGGAAGTCCACCTGAAGATTGTCGATCAAGACAAGAAACGATTGTAGTGGCGGTTTTTTTTGACTATTTATTAAAATTTTATGTATTGATTAAGTCTTTCCTTGTTTGTTTTGCAAAATAGTGGTTTTGTCTCGAATAATATTTTATATATATATATATATATATATATGGAATTCAAAATATAAACAATATAATAAAACATAATATAAATTTTTATTTTTCAAAATGAATCGAAACTAACAGTAAGATGGAAAATAATGTTTATTTTTGTTTACTTCCACTTCGCTTATATTTGAAAAGTTTTCTCCCACTTTTTTTTTAATTGCAGTCTTTGATTAGCTCCTGAAAATTAATCTGATGAAACACATCTGCTTCTATACTTAGTAGAGGTAAGGTACCTCGAATATTATTTTAGCAAGTTTAAAGTGATTTTTTTTGTATTGTAAACTATTTACCATTTCTGTAGTATCCACTTACCTTGATGCTTTAAGCACGTGCTTGCTTTGCTTAATGGTTAATCCAGCACTGCTGGTATAATCGTTAGTACACTGGGTGAAATGCTTAATGGTATTTTGGTTGCCACTACGTTCAGAGTTCAAATTCTGCCGAGGTTAACTTTGCCTTTCATCCTTTCGGGGTCGATTAAATAAGTACCAGTTACGCACTGGGGTCGATATAATCGACTTAATCTGTTTGTCTGTCCTTGTTTGTCCTCTCTGTGTTAGGTAGTAAAGAAATAGAAATAGGTATTTTGTCTGCCGCTACGTGCTGAGTTCAAATTTCACCGAGGTTAACTTTGCCTTTCATCCTTTCGGGATTGATTAAATAAGTACCAGTTACGCACTGGGGTCGATGTAATCGACTTATTCCATTTGTCTGTCCTTGTTTGTCCCCTCTATGTTTAGCCCCTTGTGGGCAATAAAGAATCAAATTCTGCCAGCTCACTGCCTTAATCATTTATCAAATAGTCTTAATCATTATCTTTCCAATCACTGGATAAAAAGGCTTGTAGCTTTGTACCTTACCACTCATTGGCGGTTTCAATTTTAAATATTTTGAAAGTATTAAAATTTTATGTTAATTTAATAACATTCAACTGAGATGATCTTTTTGTTCTTTTATTCTTTATATTTATAATAGTGTCTTATTTTATTTCACAGTAATTGCAATTTAATTATCTGGAAGGCAGGAAACTTCCCAATTTTCTCACACCATAAATATGTTAATGCAAATAACCCAAGTAAATCAATAAATTCATGTTTGTTTATACAGAGCAACATATGCATCAGTAGTAAAATTTTCTATCTTCTTTCATTTGTTTTTGTCTTTGGACTGCAACCATGCTAGGGCACTGCTTTGAAATGTTTACTTGAAGAAGTTGACCTTAGAGCTTATTTTTTTTAAAAAACTTATTAGGTTGTTTTACAACCCTGTAACTAAGTGACAGTGATATAATCAAGTTAATACCCGTTGTTAAACATTGGTGGTAGGAAACAAACACACACATGCACATACAAACATATGCATAAACACACACACACACACACATACAAACATATGCATAAACACACACACACACACACATACAAACATATGCATAAACACACACACACACACACACATATATATATATATATATATATATACACACATACACACACACTCATGTATACAAATCTCATTTGCAGACCTATGGAAAACAAACCTCCACCAACTATTAACACTGATTATCTTTTGTTGTATAAACACATAGGTAATAAGTAGATATATACAAAGGGATCCCTTATAACAAGTCAAGTATTTTGATACAGTATTATGTATTTATAGCCTAATTGTTACTCAATTTTCTACATGAAAAAAATATTAAAAATTCACCAAGCTTTTATTTCTTATTCACATAAAATTATGTGTATAAGATGTGATTCGCTTTCCAGAACCAAGTTGTGGCAATTTACTTGAGTTTTCTCATTGCAAATAATATATTCGTGATGTTCAAAACAAAAAGTAGTAGTAGTAGTAGTAGTAGTAGTAGTAGTAGTAGCAGCAGCAGCAGTTGTAGTAGTAGTAGTAAAAGAAACTAATAAATATGAGGTTGTTTAGGAGAGTAATGAGTATTTCCAATAAGTAAATGGCATGTGATTTAATTAGCAAAGAAAAGCTTGTCTCTTTTCATTAGAGGATGCATGAAAGGTTTGTGTGTGTGTGTGTGTGTGTGTGTGTGTGTGTGTGTGTGTGTGTGTGTGTGTGTGTGTGTGTGTGTGTGTGTGTGTGTGTGTGTGTGTGTGTGTGTGTGTGTGTGTGTGTGTGTGTGTGTGTGTGTGTGTGTGTGTGTGTGTGCATGTGCATATGTATGTGAGGGGAGATAGTAATGTATCTTATATGTAAGAGTAGACATGTTCTTCAAATTTAAGACTTGAAGTTCTTGTTTGAAATATTCCAAGTGGTTTGATTAGGGAAATACTGCTGTTAAATTTTAAAAATCCTTGATTATATAGAAGCATCCTGACTAGCTCACCAAGACTAAATTGACACCAGGAAATTCAAAACAAAAGCGTTGAAAACAATTTATAGCCAGCAGGTTACATTGCGAAGATCTCGTGTATATGAGTTTACAAAAATGGAAGCAAAAAAAGTACAAGCATTCCAAGTCCATTTTCCTTGCTAAAACAAAGGTTAGCATTGTGGGTCCCAAGAATCATCTTCATTTTGCCCTATCTTCTACATCCTCTTTGCCCTCCTCTTCTTTACTCACAGCTTTCTCAGTCTTTTTCTCCCTCTACCCCTTTCCATGTTCATTTTCATTACTCCACTCCTCCAGTCACTGCCATTCTTCTGCAGCACATGATTTAGCCATTTCATCCCATTTCTCTTCATAGTATCTATTTCTGGCTATATTTTCATCATTCTCCATATTATCATCGTTTGTCTTTCTCTTTGTCAATAATCCACTGCTCATTCTCTGACACATTCTCATTTCCATTCTTTCCAGCCTTCTCCGTTATTCCACATTCAATGCTATAAATCATAGCTCTACTCACACAGATACACAACACACCTTTCCTTTCAGTCTGAACAACACTCTTCTTAGTATGCAACTCAATTCCTAGGATTTCGTTTCAGTTTAGCCACCATCACCATGTCCAATCCACCTTCACCATTGAACATGTTTCCTAAGTAACAATATGTTTTGCAATACTTCACATCCTTTCTAAGCTCCAGTTCAGCATTTCCTCATCAGGAGTGTGCATGCATGTGTACATATGTATGTACATATGTGTGTATGTTTATATGTATGTATATATGTATGTATTTGAGCATCTGCCTGTGTTGTAAAAAAGTTCAGCTTGCAATCAACTACTTGCAGTTTCCATCTTTCTATGTGGCACCTGGAGTAAATCTTTCCTACCATAATCTTAGGTGAAACCAAGCCTTGTGAGGGAAATGGAAAGTGTATGGAATCCAACAGGTGGACTGTGCTTGTGATTTGGCAGCCCAAACTTGCCAGACAATCTCATATTGAGTTTGCCTAAGGAATATTCTTAGGAGACACAGCTGTTTAAGCTATTATTCTCTGAATAAGTATTTCTAATATGAGATAAATTGCTTGATGAAGTTAATAAATTCCTTCACATGTATGTTTACCTACACATGTGTGTGTATGAATGAGTGTATGAATACACACACACACGCGCGCACACATATACATGCTATTTTGTCAAAGTTAAAAAACACTTCACAAACTGTTACTCAGAGTTTTGTGTAACCATTCATTAGATAGTCATGAATTTTCAGAGCAACACAAAAAACTTTAATTTATAAGTACTTATCAGTATTCATAATTACCAACTCATCAAATAAATATTGAAAGCTGATTGGGTAATTACTTTTCAAAATAATGGTATGTAGTTGGATAAAAAAGTGGTTGATCATAATGGAAATTAAACACACACACACACACACACACATACATTGTAATTGTACTATAGAGCATATCTATTTTAGTAGTTCAACTTTTAGCTGACACTGAGTGTGTAATTTGATGCACTGGGTAAATAAATATAAATGTCAATAAAAATCTATAGAATCAATGGGCAGAAAAAGAAGTATCACTCCAACCAGTTTTGGTCTTATTTGGGACGCATATTGCGAACCATAAAAGCTTTCAGTTATCTGTCCATAGAAAGACTGTACAGGCATTTGTTCACAGTAGTCTTGTATGTTAAATTACATAAACAGTAAATATTAAACGAATGAAATATTTGTTAAAACTTGTCCTTCACATATTTCATTTTTCTGCTAACTGCCTTCTTAATACATTTACAATATCAGCTAAAAGTTGTACGACTACAACAGATTTCCTTTATAAAGCAATTACAGTATTAAAATCTTGCTATTTATCATATCAGCAATTAATACATATATATATATATACTCAGGCCCATTCACCATTTTTTTAGGAGAGGGGTGGCCACAGCAAGACACACACACCAGGAATTCCAGTCACTTCCCAGCTCAAAGGGGTGAGCCCCATTCTATGCTCAAGTCAAGGCATAGAATGCAACCACCGACATCAACAGCGGGTCCAACAGCATATGCTGGTTTACCCCCACCACATCAATCAGTAATTAATATGCATATATATATATAAATCAAAGAATGTAAAGAATAGAAAAGGTAAATAAAGACTACATATATTTCAAAGCTAAACTTTTTGTCTTACATAACTCGTAACACATACAAAAACAGTTCAGCTAATCCTCAGGTCCAGTAACCTGTGGTTTGTTATGTCATTACAGGGAGAAGATTGAATGACTCACTAATTTGGCCACAGTAAAATGCTAATTGGAAAAAGCTAAGTCAAATGACCAATGAGATTGTTTAGCAGACAAGATGCTTTAAAGGGAAAACAAAAGAGGGTAGGTTGCAGGCAATAAAACTAGAACTTTGGTATGGAAGAGATAGTAATATATATATAATACTAGGTTGAGGAAAAAGTCTGTGTGCTATGTTAAAATAATGATTGATTTTTTTATGCAAGAATTTATTCAAAAACAACTATTCTTCAAAATGAAGACCATCATTTTCCACAACCTTCTGCTAGTGATCTGCATGCTTTCAGATTTGCTTAAAGTACCAATCCTTTGGCTTTGAGTTGAAAAATTCTTGACAGGCTTCTTCATCTTCATCGAATGACTCAAATCGGCAACCTTTCATAAAGTGCTGCATTGACTGGAAGAGACCATAGTCAGATGGAGCAACATCTGGACTATAGACTGGATGTGGCAGAACTTCCACACTGTCCAATTCTTCAATCTTATTGCTGGTTGTTCCGGCGGTATGCAGCTTTGCATTGTCTTGTTGAAACAAAGCACATTTTTGACAAACAAATCTTGGGTACTTTTCAACCTGTGCATCGTAAACCCGATCAAGTTGCATCATATAAAAAAGCATTATTTTAACACAGTGCATGAACTTTTTCCTCAACCTAATATATATATATGTACACACACATATGTTACTATCTCTTCCATGCCTAAATACTAGTTGTGTGTGTGTGTGTGTCAGAATGTTTAGCTTTGAAAGTGTACATAAAAATGTCAACATATTTCTTGTATGCTTTTGATATTCAGAAAAAAGAGGGAGTCTCCCAATTGTTTCACATCTTGTTAACTGTTCCTCTGAGAAGATGTGTCCAACCTCCAATCAATCGTATAGAACATTCACATATTATACAAAACAGTCATAAGTTAAGTTATGACTAGTTTGGATAGCTTACTTTCATATTTGTGCTTTTGATGACTCATCCTTAATTAAACAATATATATTTTATATATAACAAGGCATGATTCAGAAGGACAGAAATAAATCTTTAATATTAGAAAGTGATTTGCTGTGAACATTTTTAAAAAGGAACATGAGAGTATAGTCTCTTTTTTCCGACTAATAATTGTTTGTGTGTGGGTGTGTGTTTAATACACAATACAGTGCAAACCAGGAGTGAAATAAATTTAAATATTACAAAGCCATTATCTGTGAGAGAATGACCTTGCAAACATTTTTTCAATGGGAACATGAGAGCATACTCTCTTTTCACTTGCAAATGTGTGCATGCATATTTTTATGTATAATACAGCCTAATTCAGGATTGAAGTACACCATATCAATCATCATCATTTTAATGTACACTTTTCCATACTTGCATGGGTCAGATGGAATTTGTTCAGGCAGATTTTTTTACAGCCAGATGCACTTCCTCTCACCAATGATCACCTGTTTCAAGCAAAGTAATATTTCCCCATGGTCAGACATGTTTACACAAAATACTGGAAATGAATAACCCTACATGTATAGCAGTGATACTCATCTACAACTATCACACAATGTAAAGGCAAGAACACACACACAGGGAAGTTTTCTTCTTTCAGTTTCCATCTACCAAATTCACTTTTACGATTTTGGCCAGCTCAGTGCTATAGTAAAAGACACTTGCTCAAGGTGTTATGCAGTGGGACTGAATCCAGAAGCATTGGTTGGAAGGAAACTTCTTAATCACATGTCCATGCCTGCACCTAATAAATTTAGAAGTTAGAAAGCCCAGCTGTAAAAGGATATATAAGAATGTAAGCACATTTCTACCTGCTATGCTTTTGATGTGTGGAAAAAAAGAGATGATATTTACAAGTGTTATTGCAAAAGATAAGAAGTATAAGAAGATTCTTGTAGTAAGAGAAATATTGTTTGAGGGTTATCAAAGGAATACTGTTGACAGCTATTATTTTACTGGTTTGGAGTAATTAGGCGTTTTCAAACTAAGCAACTATGTATACATGATGGTGAAGCTAGAGTGTGGAGAGAAGAATTTGGAAGGAATTGTAAATGCATGCAGTATAGAGTTGAAGGCAAAGCAGCCAGCTAATATCAAGGCTTTTACCATGGATTTGCTGTCAACACAATTATGTTGGTTGAAGAATGGTGGATAAGGTGATTACAAAAAGATGCTAGAGAAGAATCAGTACATTGGTAGGAAGGTAGGACAGTTTGACTGCTGTGTGATGACATCCCTTTTTGTTATGGTAGCCTTATAAACATTGCCATGATAGGGGACACCCTCCAAGAAGTATGTGCAGTGTTCTTTGACTGTACTATTGCAAGATGGCTATAGGCAAA
This sequence comes from Octopus sinensis, assembly GCF_006345805.1. Lineage (NCBI taxonomy): Eukaryota > Metazoa > Mollusca > Cephalopoda > Octopoda > Octopodidae > Octopus > Octopus sinensis. The sequence continues at coordinate 142,390,611 of NC_042997.1, read as the reverse complement.
ACACTTTGGGATTGCAGAGTTTGATGGATGATTTTAATCACTTGTTTAGTCTTCTAGAGAGTAACTGCCATAAAAATGGTACCCATAATGTTTTATCAGGATACCATCACTAGAGTAATTGTTTTACTGGGCTCAGCTGTCCCCTTCAACTCTAAACTTACCATTTGTGATCTGTAGTAATTCGAGCCACTAGACGAGATACATTCATTAAGGCTATAGCAACTACCTTCTCTTCTGAGAGAGCAAACTTATAAATGATTGCATATTAATAAAGTTATCAGGAGAGTAGGTATTGGGAGGGAGGGGGAAAGAGAGAGTAAACAATAATAACATAGAATGTAGAAGTGCAGGGAGAGAATAAATAAAATGATAAATCAAAACAGTAAAGATATAATGGATTTCAACAGAGGCAAAGATATAGCTTTGTATTAGATAGATTTAGAGTATAGCAGCAAATCAGCAGACTAGAGGGGAATTGATGAAAGTGGGGAAAAGCAGAAGGATAACCAATACATAGTTTGATTAACCAGACCATCAGAGCAATTTATTTAAAAACTAGCAGCACTGCCCGGTATTACTCGGGTTTGTTTCAACCCTTTAGAATTGGAATTTTTGAAAAGTAAAAGTTTTGCATTATGTAGCTTGTTATTCTCTAAGTGAACATTTTTCTGGTTGAAAGACACCGAAAAATGGTGACACAGCAGTCAAAAAATCGTAAAAAATAGGGATTTTCAAAGAAAAAAAGCACCTTTTTGATGTAAATAATTTTTGGTGTTAACATGGTCCGATTTGAATTTTTTCTTCTACATAAGGAATAGCAAGCCTTCTTCTATCATACTCTCAATTTTGGTCAACTTGCGCTGCAGGGTCTCGGAGGAGATAGTGTTAGTTGATGGCTACCAAACCTGCCATACATAGACAACTTCAGCTTTATATATATATAGAGAGAGATTAACCTCCAATATAAAGTGAAGTGTGAGGCTAGCGTATTTGTAGAATGGATGATAGTGTGGATGGAGAAGTACATATGTAAAGAAGTAAATGTGAGTCAAATAATAATAAAAAAAAACAATGTAGAATGACTATAAATGATCTGAATACCATGATCACAGCAGGAAGTAAAAATATAAACATTTTCAGCTGTTTGATAATAAGAGAATTGCTGGTTATTAAATTCAACACACTTTTGTAAGCAGGATTTTGAGAATTGGTTATTGAAGAACAACTGACCTATTAGTTGTGTGCAATGAAATAAAGTGAAGTGAGCCCAGGATAGCTTACAGCTACATGCAGCAAAATGAATGAGATCTTATCTTACACTACTTTTCTTATAATGTTTGCAATACGCTGTACACAGCAGCTGTCATTGTAATATATTCAACAGCCAAATGCTCATAGTGAAATATATAAGGAATATGGAAGGAATTGTAAATGCATGCGCTTGATATATATATATATAAATACAGCTTTGTACCATTAATAATCAATAGGTGCAGACATAGCTATGTGCTAAAAAGTTTACCTCCTAACTACATGGTTCTGAGTTCAGTCCCACTGCATGGCACCTCAGGCAGACCAAAGCCTTGTGAGAGGATTTGATAAATGGAAACTGAAAGAAGTCCACTGTGTGTATGTATGTATATATATACACATACACATACATACATATATATGTGTGTGTGTGTGTGTGTGTGTGCATGACTTTGTCAACCAGTGTTGGTATGTTTACATTCCCATAACTTAGCAGTTCAGTAAAAGAGACCAGTTGAACACCACTAGCTTCACAAAGAAAATAAGTGATGGGGTTGATTCATTTGAGTAAGATTCTCCAAGGCTGCAGTCTAATGAATGAAATATGTTAATGATAGATCAACAGATAGATGGATACATGCATGCATGCATGTGTATATATATATCATCATCATCATTTAACGTCTGTTGTCCATACTAGCATAGTTTGGATGGTTTGACTGAGGTCTGAGAAACCAGGAGGCTGCACCAGGCTCCAGCCTGATCTGGCAGTGTTTTCTACAGCTGGATGCCCTTCCTAACGCCAACCACTCCGTGAGTGTAGTGGGTTCTTTTTACGTGCCACCGGCACAGGGGCCAGGGGAGGCTGGCAATGGTCACAATCGGCTGGTGCTTTTTTACATGCCACCGGCATGGAAGCCAGTCAAGGCGGTGCTGGCATCGGCCACGTTCGGATGGTGCTTTTTACTTGCCACCGGCACGGGTATCACAACTACAATTTCCATTTGAGTTTTATTTTGATGTTGATGTACTTGACTCAATAGGTCTCTTCAAGCACTGCAGTCATCATCATCATCATCATCGTTTAACGTCCGTTTTCCGCGCTAGTACGGGTTGGACGGTTTCGACCGGGGTCTGGGGAGCTCGGGACTGCCCCAGGCTCCAGTCTAGTCTGGCAGTGTTTCTACAGCTGGATGCCCTTCCTAATGCCAACCACTCCGCGAGTGTAGTGGGTGTTTTTTACGTGCCACCTGCACAGGTGCCAGAGGGGTCTGGCATCGGCCACGTTCGGATGGTGCTTTTTTTATGGGGGGGTGCAGAAATATAGGGGAGCACCAGTGGGAGGGGTGGTTCAGAGGACAGGTTCTAGGCAAGTAGAACGTAGGATATCGAGAGAGGGGAAATGCATGGTGAAATAGCGTATTGAAGAGGGGGGTTCAAAGAGTAGACACCTATAATGGTGGTGGGGGAGGTGCAGAAATATAGGGGAGCACCAGTGGGAGGGGTGGTTCAGAGGACAGGTTCTAGGCAAGTAGAACGTAGGATATCGAGAGAGGGGTAATGCATGGTGAAATAGCGTATTGAAGAGGGGGGTTCAAAGAGTAGACACCTATAATGGTGGTGGGGGGTGCAGAAATATAGGGGAGCACCAGTGGGAGGGGTGGTTCAGAGGACAGGTTCTAGGCAAGTAGAACGTAGGATATCGAGAGAGGGGTAATGCATGGTGAAATAGCGTATTGAAGAGGGGGGTTCAAAGAGTAGACACCTATAATGGTGGTGGGGGGTGCAGAAATATAGGGGAGCACCAGTGGGAGGGGTGGTTCAGAGGACAGGTTCTAGGCAAGTATGCAAAGAAATTCCAACTTGGTTTGATCTTCACATTTTATTTATAATCTTATAATAATATAATATAATGAAATGATAGAATATTAAATGTCCATTCTGACTTTCATGCATTAAACTATGTAATCTTCAGGTTCATGTAGTAGCGATGACAGTTATGTTTTATAATTTACAAGTGTAATATATATATATATATATAGACACCTTTTTATTAAAGCTGCAAAAACATCACAAAACTGTTACTCAGAGTTTCACATTTCTGTTCATTGATGAATGGAAACAGGAAACTCTGAGTAACAGTTTTGTGATTTTTTGCAGCTTTAATAAAAAAGAATATTACTCTACCTTTGGTATTCAAGTACCATTTTTTCCAACTTGTTTTGCATTTTATGTGCTTATTTCTGTGTGTGTGTGAGTATACTTTACAGATCCAACAGAGGTAGAATCAACAAAGAGAAAGTACTCTATCCAGTGAGAGATAAATATCAATCTAAATACACAACTGAAAGAGCTTCATGCCTTTATGATACTTGAACAGGCATATTTATAAAATATGCATGTATCTTAAAGCAATCTTTCAGGCTCTGTTTATGCATTATATATATTTTAAAAACAAGGTCAATGGGTAGTAAGAAAATAAGAAAAAGCATGGAAAAAATGTGAAGAAGACTGATACAAAAAATAGAACAAGAAAACAAAAAGGAAATCAAGAAAACTAGGATCCTCTTCCTCCCTGATTGCAGAAAACTCATTAATATAACTGGTATAGAACAAAATAACAGAAAATATGTCAATGTCTGTGAGACAATAACTCAATCCAGAGCAGGTGGTACTCTCCAATTTAATAAAAGGAACCTGTCCATGTATCTACACCTGCTAAAAATTTCAGATCTTGAATTAAGCAGTGTGTTGGAATTGATGGATCTAAGAAGAATATTAAATCCTTTTTAATAATGCATAAGTTGCATTTTTTAGATCCATTAACATATGGCTTGGATTTCTCTGCCATTCTCCACTTAATTGTATGTGGTGTGGAGCAGCGCTTTAGATTTAATATGCAACTAGCCAACATAGTTCCATTATTTTTATCAATATGCCGGAAAGAAAATAGGTGGTTTGCGTAACATCTCTTGACTTCACTCTCACATAAACCAATGTAATTCTTCTTTTCAATTGATTTGACTTGGAACATAGCTGTAACTTCAGCCTTGTATATGACAGATTTTATCATACATGTCTGTTAAAGTGGGCAAGTTTCATATTTTTCTTAGATCCAGCAATTTCAGCTCATTCCATTTTTTGCACCAACCTTCTTCACATTTTTTTCATGATTTTTTCTTATTTTTCTTACTATCCAGCAACCTTGTTTTTTAAAATATATATAACACATAAACAGAGCCTGAATGATCGCTTTAAGATACATAGTGCATTTTATAAATATACCTGTTCAAGTGTCATTAAGGCATGAAACTCATTTGGTAGTAGCTCATTTGGTTATGTATATAAATTAGTGCATACATGTGTGTGTGTATATAGGCCAGATAAGAGAAGCGCAAGAATAGATGTTTATTCCATTTCTTAACAGCTGTTTCATAATCTGTGTCTGGTTACATCAGTGATACTACATTGTCTGGTACACATATATAAACATACATATAAATACATATAGATAAAATTGTGCTGTAACTGCACATTAGAATGAATTATAAGTCAAACATCAGACTCTGCTAGAATTAGCAAGTTTTCTTATTATATAGTAGCAATCAGTAGATGTATTTGGCAGACTTCCACCCCATTATAGATGTTAGAATGACCATATTTGGAATGCACCAAAAAAAGCAAAGATAAGTAGATAAATATATTCAAAAAAGTTTTCAAGCAAAATACTGTCAAATTGAACAATAAAAGCAAATTAATCATGAAAATTTAGCCAAGTACAAGTATAGGCATATAAATAAAAGCAAATGGTTAAAAAAAAACAAATGTAGAATAACAAGGACACCAAATATGGAGAAACTGAAAAAAAGATAAAGAATAAAGGTGTGGAAGATAGGTTAAAGTAGTTTGTAAAGGAGATGGCATATGGTTTAGTAACGGTAATTAGGTACAATGCCAAAATAGCCTAAATTTTGGTTGGAATATTGCTCAGAGTGGATTTAGGACAAATATGTCCTTCCAAGACCATCGGTGATGATACAAACATACACATTAACCTCTTATAAATATTCAGATACGTGTGCCGGTGGCACGTAAAAAGCACCATCCGATCGTGGCCGTTTGCCAGCCTCGTCTGGCACCTGTGCCGGTGATACGTAAAAAGCTCCCACTACACTCACGGAGTGGTTGGCATTAGGAAGGGCATCCAGCTGTAGAAACACTGCCAGATCAGACTGGGCCTGGTGCAGCCTTCTGGCTTCCCAGACCCCAGTTGAACCATCCAACCCATGCTAGCATGGAAAGCGGACGTTAAACGGTGATGATGATGTTTATACATACATATGCTTACATTTACACACATGCATGCACCATTGCTGTGTGTGTGTTTTGAACTTTGAGTCTCACAGAGGCAATAATTAGTACCGAGACCTTTGGTGATGTGCTGTACTTGAGAGGACCTGTTAAGCCAAGTACACCCATGCTGGTGGCACATAAAGAATACCTTTCAAGCACTGGGCCTCACAGAGGCAAAGTGGCTGAGTTCCTTTTGAGTGTTGGGCCTCATAGAGGCAAAGTGGCTGAGTTGCTTTTGAGTGCTGGGCATCACAGAGGCAAAAGGCAATGACTGAGACTTTTGGCATTATGTCATGCTTGAAAAGAAGACCCATCAAGCTGAGCAAAATCACAGTCATTGTAGAGACCGGTGGCCCGCAAATTCGCACCTGTGCCGGAGGCACGTAAAAGCATCCTGGTGTCATGCAAATGGCACCTGTGCTGGTGGCATAGATTATTATACTCTGATTATATAGCACTGATTATACTCCCAGAGTGGTTGGTATTAGGAAGGGCATCCAGCCATAGAAAACCATGCCAAATCACACAGGAGTCTGCTGCAGCCTTCGAGCATGCCAGCCCAGTTAAACTGTCTAACCCATGCCAGCATGGATAATGGACGTTAAATCATGATGATGATGATGATGGAATATATATGTATAGGTATGTTGATGCAAACAAGGAAAATAGAAGTCAGAATGTGAGTATATGTATATTTTTATTAATGTTTAGCAGAAGTAACAGAGTAACTTCCATGTGTTTTGCATGTTGGTAAACACACAAAACTCTTGGACCTTGAGTCACTCTCGTACTTCTGCTAAATATTTATTTATATATATATATATATATATATATATATATGTATATATATATTGTGTTTTATGTTTGGATTAACTATATATATATATAGTTTAGGCATTGCATGACTAACAACCGAGTGTAGAACTCCACATATGTATGGTGCAGAAAGAAGCGTTAGTCAAATACAGAAAGATAAGAAAATGAAATGACAAAGGATTACCATATGAAGTTCATATGATAATCATTTATTCATATGTCATCTCATTTTCTTATACTTCTTTTTCTTTTTCTTACAGCATTCACCCGGGGTAGGTTGAGCTGGTTTCATTCATCCTCAATGCTGCATCTCTCACAAACGCCAACCATACATACACATCTCATCATCATCATCATCATCATCATCATTTAACATGCGTTGTCCATGGGTTGGATGGTTTGACCAGGGCTGGCAAGTTGGAAGGCTGTACCAGATTCTAGTCTGATTTGGCATGGTTTCAACAGCTGGATGCCCTTCCTAATACCAATCACTCCAAGAGTGTAATAGGTGCTTTTTCTTGTCTTGACATCATACAACACTTGTAAATGTGCCTCACTGTCATACAAATGGTGTTGTTCATTTTCTGAGAACATATTTGGCTATGGAGAAATATTACTTTGATTACTTAGTAGGTAAGGGTTGATGACAGGAAAGGCATTTGGGCAAAGAAAAACCAGTCTCAATGAATCCTGATTGATCCTTGCAAACATGGAAAAGTGAATGGTAAGCAATGACGATGATGATTTTCAAAAGCTTTAAATTTATATGTAATCATTATATATGTTGACGTGAATATTACAAAACAGTTAATGGGATTTGTTTTGTATAATTCTAAAGAAATAAGTTACAATACCTAAAATTCCGTTAACATAAAAATTCAATAGTTTCATTATATATGAAAGAAGAAAAAGAAAAGAAATAAAGTTAATAGTGTTTGAAGTTCAATTATCAAACAAATATTTTCTTGCTCCTATTTCTCAGATTAGCTGATAATAAAAAAAATTGAACAATTTAGTAATTCTTAAATAAGGAATGATATTTGAAGCTATGTTTCTTCGTATTTTTACATTACCAATGTAAAACGTAATCAAAATGAAATTTAAAAAGCTAATGAAAATGGTTAAGTTTATTTTTTACATTTTCTTCTTTTCCCTAATATATAATTTTTATGTATGTCTTATATTAAAATTATTTTAATCTTATTTTAAGAAAATATTGTCAAACTACAAGTATTATGTTCAACGAGTGCCTCCTGTTGATTTTGTTACATAACCAGGAGAAATATTTTACTCAAAGTTCACAAATATAAACAAAAGAAAATTCTTTTCTGCATATGTGGTCAATATTTGTATGTACGCTCACACTTTGTAATTCTAACTACTGGAGCCACCAATATCAAAAAGAAATTGTGTTGCCATGTAATTATGAGTGTATTTCTGCTGCACATTTTTTGTGCAGCTGATTATACTTTACATGTAATCTACAGACTGCATAGGACAGCATGTTGACTACAGCTGGCTTGCTTACTTAATATCTAAATAACTTACTAAAAAAAGAAATAAGATTTTGTAAAACAAAAAGCGAAACAATAATTTATTTTAGCTTCAGTAGTTTCTGAAATACCAGAACAAACTCTCTTACAATCAACCAAGCAAAAATTTGGATAGACAGAATAATAGCAATGGTACTCAATATCAGTGGTTTTATATGTTTATATTATAAGAACATTATTCAAACATTGAACTTTCTGAATTTTTTTTCCAGAAATGCAAGGTAGAATTATCACCACCAACCCCAAAGACAACATTGGCACTCACAGTATGATCCAAAATTTGTATCTCAACTATGTTATAGTTTTGAAAATAGGTACTATGCAGCAGTTTAATTTACTACTATAATTATTGAACCTATTGCATAAATTGCTAAATGCTTGTTAGGAGCAATCTGACCAGTTCAATCAAATAAAACATATACAAACAAAAAGCAGAAGCATCAGATGTGGTGTGCAAGAGAGATGACTGCACTGGTATGGTTATGTGGCAAGAATGGATGAGGATAGTTGTGTGAAAAAGTGCACCATCCTAGCGGCTGAGGGAACCTGTGGAAGAGCTAGCCCCAGGAAAACCTGGGATGAGGTGGTGAAGCACGACCTTTGAACATTAGGCCCCACTGAAGCAATGTCTAGTAACCGAGACCTTTGGAAATATGTAGTACGTGAGAAAACCCAGGAAGCCAAGTAATACCATAACCCGTGGCCTATGCCAGGAGTGTCACCAGCCCACTTATGCATATCTTTCCTTCATTGGACACTAACTTCTGCTTGCAAAGACCTGTTGAGTCAAGTGAAATCAAAATCGAATCAAATACAGAATAGACAACACATCAGAAAGTGATAAGTGCAGAATCTGTGGACAAAACGGTGAAACTGTAAGGCATATGACTAGCCAATGTACGCCACTAGCCTACAAAGAATATAAGAGACGCCACAACAATATAGGCAGGCTTGTCCATTGGACACTTTTCAACAAGTATGGACTTGACAGAGAAAAAATTGGTACGACCACAAACCCGAAGGCATAGTCAAAAATAAAAATGCAAAGATCCTATGGGATTTTATGATTCAGTGCAACCATGAGATAGAGAATAGGAAGCCAGACATAGTCTTAACTGAGAAAGAAAACAAACTAAGCTGGATCACAGATATAGCATGCCCAACTGACAACAAGGTATGCAATAAGGAAGAAAGAAAAGTTGAGAGATATGACAGGTTAGCTGTCATATTTTCAAATTTTTGGCACGATGCCAGTAAGTTTGGGGGTTAGTTGATTATCTTGACACCAGTACTCAACTGGCACTTATTTCATTGACCCTGAAAGAATGAAAGCAAAGTCGACTTTGGTGATATGGAAAAGTAATGATACTCTGAGACTAGGATTTTCAGATGGATCATGTAATTGAACACTGTCAGCTGGATATTATCATATTGAATAAGAGAGACAAATACGGTCAGATTATTGATGTAGCCATACGAAACGACATGAATGTTGTGATTTAAGAGGTTGAAAAAAAATCACCAAGTACTCTGAATTGAAAGTGGACTGTATGGAATGTGAGATGGTAATGTAAAAGTGATACCAGTGGTGATTGGAGCATTGGGCTCAATCCCATTGAAACTTCAAGACTTCTTAAGGCAACTGGAAATTCCATGCAAGATTGATGTCTTGCAAATAACAGCCTTATTGGACACAGCACACATCTTAAGGAAAGTATTATATGTCTGAGGTCCTTGTGACTTGACAGATGACTAAAGACTCTGGTGCATTTTCACCTTCACTGTGTTACAATAATAATAATAATAATAATGATAATAATAATAATAATAATAATAATAATAATAATAATTCTTTTTACTATAGGCACAAAGCTTGCAATTTTGAAGTGACAGTTTAAGCCTATTGCATTGATAACAATACTTGACTATGTCTTTCCTCCTTTCAGTGATGAAAGGCATAGTTGATCTTTGTGGCATTTGAACTCAGAAAGTAAAGAGCTAGAACAAATGCTGCTAAGTATTTTGTTTGCTGCACTAACAATTTTGCCAGCTCATCACAAAGATGATCCTGGTGATGAAGATGAAGATGATGATGATGATGATGATAAAAGATTCAAGTCAAGTTTAAATTATTTAATGACTTACAATGCTCCAGATGTTCCTTACACACAATTTCTGCAGACATTCTCCTCCCAAATAAATGTGCTGAGTGAATCACAAAAATTGAATGATCACTAATCTAGCCACCAACTAACTGAAGACAAAACATTACAACACAGCTGCCATGAAAATATTCTATTTTATTCTGAAATTGAATAAATATGTCACAGAAGATATTAAGTTAAAGAACAGCACTTACTTTTTAATATTGGCAGAATGAAATTGATAAAAGTTTCCGTAATTTATGGTTGAAAAATTGAATAAACCAGAGTTTTTTGCTTTTCATTTAGAAAATCACTTTCACTTTTCTCTATCATTTTTATCAACAGAGCAATGAATGATTAAATTAATCCCAATAGATTTTAAAGCCTGATATTGTAAGTATATTTTTTTCCTTTTCATTTTGGTAATAATTTACATTGGAGTGGACTACGCATGGTCAACTACTGTAAGCAATCAAATAATCATATGATGTTCAAATATCACTTTTTAAAAATATTTGTGCTATCTTTTTTTTTCCCCCCCCCAAATAAAACCATATTTTTTCTGGTTATATTTTACATGGTGAAATATAACCATGTGAAATATACTGCACGACCAAATGTTTAAGAAGATTGCTTCACAATCTCACTAACCCAGTTTCAATCTTATTGTGTGGTAGCATCTTGGTCAAGTGTCTTTTACCATTGCCTCCAATCAATCTAAGTTTTGTGAATGAAACTGAGGAGGCAGAAACTGTGTGGATGCAGTGCTATCTTAGTCATGAGTACACTGGACAGTTGTCTAGGGGCCCCACAAGTCTGGGAGCCCAATTCTAATCTATGCAAGCTGTGGATTGGTGTCAACATATAATTTAGGGCCTAGTTCATTGACTTGCCTGGGGGCCTTTAATGCTAAAATGGCCCTGTGTGAAGGTCCATCAAATGGACTGTATCTGTGATTCAAAAAATTCATCCTTGTGATAGATTTAATCAGGCTGATTCTGCCTATGAATTGCATTCAGTGTAGATGTGTCGGTGAGAAACTCAGCCACTTATGAGCTACTTCAATGAACAAGGTAGTTCAGTTGATATCTATTTTGTTTTTCTTATTTTTGATGATTCAGTAAGGTCAAAAGGTCAAGATATGATTATTTGATTATTTAAAAGAAAAAGACATTCATTATTTTCTTGGTGAACTCTAAATAAGAAATAGAACTTGTGTACTTGGAATTTTTCACTGTTGCCCTTCTCCTTTATATAATGCTTTTTTTCTAATTCTGGCACAAAGCAAGTAATTCTGGAAGAGGGGGAGTTGATTACATTAACCATAGTACTCAACTACATATTTTATTGATTCCAAAAGAATGAAAAGCAAAGTCAACTTTGACAACATTTGAACCCAGAATGCAAAGAACTGAAGTAGTGCTGCTGCTGCTAACCACTTTTTTTCAGGCATGGTAACAATTCCACCAACTTTCTGCCTTTCTTTTATTCAATAATAATAATAATAATAATGTTTTCTAATTCAGATACAAAGCCAATAGATTTGAGTGAGTGGGGTTAGTCAGTACCATTGACCGCAGTATTGAATTGGTAGACCTTATTGTATTGTCCTTAGCATCTAGGATTACTCACAGCATCTAGGATTACTTACAGAATTGAATTGGTAGATCTTATTGTATAGTCCTTAGCATCTAGGATTACTTACAGGATTGAATTGGTAGACTTTATTGTATAGTCCTTAGCATCTAGGATTACTCGCAGCATCTAGGATTACTCACTGCATCTAGGATTACCAAGCAGTCACCTATCTAAATCTTATTTACTAGACTTGATGTTGCTTAACTTTGGTTACTGAACAAGAGCCATTACATTCAACATGACATGGCCATGCACAACAAAACATTAGACTCAAAGCCAATTCTTTTATTCTTTTACTTGTTTCAGTCATTTGACTGCGGCCATGCTGGAGCACCACCTTAAAGGGTTTTAGTCAAAGAAATCGACCCCAAGACTTATTTTATCAGTCTCATTTGCCAAACCACTAAGATATGGGGACCTAAACACACCAGCACTGGTTGTCAAGCAATAGTGGGGGGACAAAGTGGCACACACCAAACACACACATACACACATAATGGGCTTCTTTCAGCTTCTGTCTGTCAAATCCACTCCCTGCAATAAGAGTAACTTTATATTTTGTCTTGTTTTTTTTTTAATCCCTTAATCAAGAGACAGGAAAATGGTCATAACCTTTTCCAGGGTCTCCAACAAACAAGATGAGGACAAATATCCATCAACTGTAAATAATGTAAATAATGGATATACAAAATGTTGTGAAGGTCATAGTTGGAACATCTTTGATTAAGATTAAGTCTACTTGATCAGTTTAACGTTGGATTACACAACACCAAACTCCTCATGGCACTCCGTCAGTTACGATGACAAGGGTTCCAGTTGATCTGGAGCAGTCCGATGGAACAGTCTACTCATGAAATTAACATGCAAGAGGCTGAGCACTCCACAGGCACATGTACCCTTAACGTAGTTCTCAGGGAGATTCAGCGTGACAGAGTGTGACAAGGCTGGCCCTTTGAAATACAGGTACAACAGAAACAGGAAGAAAGAGTGAGAGATAGTTGTGGTGAAAGAGTACAGCAGAGTTCGCTACCACCCCCTGCCGGAGCCTCGTGGAGTTTTAAGTGTTTTCGCTCAATAAACACTCTGGGAATTGAAACCGCGATCCTACGACCATGAGTCCACTGCCCTAACCACTGGGCCACTGCGCCTCCACACACCAAACTATAAATTTAGTTATTTTGTGATATCGATTTCCTTTCAGGGCATACAATGCAATTTTGCAGAAGATCAAGTAATTTGACTTTAGGATGATAAAAGCAGAGACAACTCAGCTAGGATTTCAGTCTTAAAACAGTGATGTATCAAACTAATTACGTTAAGGCAT
>NC_042997.1:142246189-142377432 GCF_006345805.1 Octopus sinensis | reverse complement strand
CAAAATAAAAGCAGCTCTAGTATAATAAATACTATTAACCACATATACTTAATGTATATGCTTCGTGTATTTTCTGGTGGCTGCAACAGCATGGTGGAGTATATACATTCTCAAAGCGCTAGGTCGTTAAAACACTTCAAGAGTCATGGCCAGGCGAGGTAACTCGTCTTCATTCACTCCCAACTGGGATTGAAGGTGAGTTATCTCACCTGTCCATGACTCTGAAGTGTTTTAACACCTAGCGCTTTGAGAATGTATATACTCCACTATGCTAATGCAGCCACCGGAAAATACACAAAGCATATACATCAAGTATATAATAGGTGTAGGAGTGGCTGTGTGGTAAGTAGCTTGCTTACCAATCACGTGATTCCGGGTTCAGTCCCACTGCGTGGCACCTTGAGCAAGTGTTTTCTACTATAGCCTCGGGCCGACCAAAGCCTTGTGAGTGGATCTGGTAGATGGAAACTGAAAGAAGCCTGTCGTATATGTGTATATATGTATGTGTGCGTGTGTTGTGTGTCTGTGTTTGTCCCCCACAACATTGCTTGACAACCAATGCTGGTGTGTTTATGTCCCCCGTAACTTAGCAGTTCAGCAAAAGAGACTGATAGAATAAGTACTAGGCTTACAAAGAGTAAGTCCTGGGGTCGATTTGCTTGACTAAAACTTCATGAATTGATGTATAGGAAACAGTGAATAAAACATTCACTAGTATTGTGGAAGCTTGCTGAGCTGAAGAAAAACTCAGTATAAAATTAAAATCATCATCTGTATATCATACTAAATGTATATACAGCATTAGAAGATATGAAATTGAGGAAGTGTCTGAAATATATACTCCAATATAAACTATGTTTTTAATACAACAAGGCTGTGAAGAGATTTTATCTCAGACAATTCTACAGCATCATGCCTCTTATAATACATAGATAGTGATACAATTGTTTGTCGTCATCTTGGTTCAACCCCCATTATTTTCTACACAAGAACAATTTGAATGAATATCTGCATGAATTACAGAAGAAAGTATTTACTGTTGGATGCCAATCCCAGCACCAAACACTTATCTGTAAAGATGGAATATCCAGTTTCAATTAGGCTGATTAAAGTAATGTCACAGAGCACCATGCATAATGGCAACATTTGAACTTCTAATATGAAGGTTTATTCTTCACTATATTATCTAAATCACTAAATAACAATCTCTCTAATTCTTAAACTGAGCCAATTCACCACAAAAGGAGGAAGAAAAAAACAGCATTCAAATGTGATAAAAATCTTCAACACTGCTATGGTAAGATTATATTTTAAAAAGTTATTTGAATTTAGTTGTAGCTAAAGACAACTAGAGCTACAAAACATAGCAAAATGTCAGTCAAACAATAGACTATCTTCACATCAGACCTATTTTATTTAAATACATAGACAAATGAAATATATTTAGATTCAGGCAAATTCACACACAAATACATGTGTGTGTGTAAAGGCAATATACACCAACAGAGATGCTTAATAACAATAGAATTAATATCTATAGATGATATTTGTCTCATTTTATTATTTTTTTTCTTTTGTGGACTGGAATTAAATTTTAGGAATACATATATTTTACTGCCTTTTTTTTTCCCTCTATATAATTTTCTTATTTTATTTGTTTATCTTATTATTATTTCTTACTTTCAAATAATTAGGAAAAAAAAAGGGGAAATAAAACTGACTAGAAAACAAAACAAAAAGCAGATGAGAAAGACAACTATCAAATATAGAGATGAGAAAGATGGAGAGGATGGGCAATCTCTGCTCTTAAAATCACATATCTTTGGAAAAAATAAATTATATTTTTTTGATAGAAATTCATAACAAAAAGAATGTGAAGAAAATCTTGGGTTGATGAATGTTTCTTTGTCAATCTTAAAAATGAAAAAAAAAATTGATAAATAGAGAGAATATTTTTTCATATTTGAAATTAAATTAGCACATTATTACAGTTTGAAATGTTCAGTTTGTTACATATGAATTCAGTCCTCAGCTAACTCTGTTTTTAAAAGAGGAAAATATAGTCTATAAATAAATGTTGGCTTGTTCTTAATGAGCCCTTTCAGCATATCAGCAGGTTGATTCAAATTTATTGTTCTTCTAATATATATTTACAAGGCTTCACTTTTGCTTTTTTTTTTTTAATTTTCATTATTATTTTGTTGCTGTTGTATTTTTTTTTTGCCATCCTCATTTGGTATCAAATTCTAAACACTAAATAACTTATGCAACAGCTGATATGTAAGAAGTGTTGCGTTACTTGTTAAATAACTTGTAAAAATGGTTGCTCTTTCATGGCCAACAGAGATGTGAAATTTCCATTTTATGATTTTTGCTTTTTTGTTTTTTTAATTTATTTTATTACAACGTATTTAGGAAATGACTGTCAGAAAAGGCATATGGAACACTAGACAAAAATTCTTCTGAACTGATATTAGATAATAATTACTGAACTGATGGACTCTCCCATCAAAGACAATGTTTGAGTACTCAGCTTTTACAGAACAACCTGCACAAATTTGTTTGTTCTAAGTAGCTTGCTTACCAACCACATGGTTCTGGGTTCAGTCCCACTGCATGGCACCTTGGGCAAGTGTCCTCTACTATAGCCTCAGGCTGATCAAAGCCTTATGAGTGGATTTGGTAGATGGAAACTGAAAGAAGCCTGTCACATATATATATATCAGGTCATCCCATAAGTTGTGTCCGAATTTTGAACAAAGAAAACAAGTGATCAAATGTTATATTTAATTGAAATTTAATCATCAATGTACTTTCCCTGATTATCTATGACTTCCTTCCATCTATTTACAAGCTTTTTAATCCCATCAATGTAAAACTCCTTTGGTTTCAAAGTGAAGAAATCTGAAATGTCAGTTTCGACCTCCTCCTGGCTTGCGAAAGTTATGTCCCCCAAATGATTCTGTAAACTATGAAACAAATAGTTGTCTGAAGGAGCAAGGTTGGGAGAATAAGGTGGATGAGGAATTTTTTCACAACCAAGCTCTTCAATCTTCTGTGATGTGATCTTTGCAGTGTGATGTTGCGCATTGTCCTGATGAAACATCACCCCTATTCGATTCACTAAAGCGGGTCTTTTTCCCTTCATATCTTGGTTCAAACACTCTAATTGCTGACAGTAGACTTGAGCATTGATTGTTGCATTAGGTGGTTACAATTCAAAGTGAATTACTCCTTTGCAATCACACCAGATAGAGAGAAGAACCTTTTTTCAATGGAGTTCCCTTCTCGGCTGTGGTTGAGCTTTTTCCCTTTTACCAAGCCACTGTTTACAACATTTAAAATTTCGATAGAAGATCTATTTGATTTCACCAGTCACAAGTCTATCCAAAAAGGGTGAAATGAGTTCATGAAAATGGAGACAAGAGCAGATGTCAACTCGGGATTTGCGGTTGCTTTCGGACAATTCATGAGACACCCATTTTCCAAATTTAGGAATCTTCCCAAGTTGTTGAAGATGACGACGAACAGTTGTATGGTTTGAACTAAGCTTTATCGCCAATTCTTCAACTGATAATGCAGGATTTTCTTCAAGTAATGTCTCAAGGAGCTTATCATCAAACTCAACTGGATGTCCTGTTTGATCTTCACCTTCAAGGCTGAAATCTCCACTCCTGAATTTTGCAAACCATCTTCTGCAAGTTCTTTCATTCAAGCATTCATTCCCATAAACTGAGTGTATGTTTCGAGTCGCTTCGGCTGCAGACTTTCCTTTTTTGTACTCAAAGCATTACGTGGCTTAAATGCTCTTTGGATACTTCCATGTTAGAAAGGGTTTTAATGAAAGAAATTTTAATTCTATTATTCTGTAAAATAATATTTAATAAGTTTAAATGTACACAAATGCATAAAAATAATTTTTAATTCCATTAGACATTCTAAAATACTATTAAATTTCATTCAATTTTAAAAAAGGTAAAATCGGGCAGAACTTATGGGATGACCTGATATATATATATATATGTATATATAGGTATGTGTATGTGTTTGTGCGTCTGTGATTGTTCCCCATCATCGCTTGACAACTGAAGTTGGTATGTTTACGTCCCTGTAACTTAGCGGTTCAGCAAAAAAGACTGATAGAATAAATACTAGGCTTACAAAGAATAAGTTCTGGGGTCAATTTGTTCGACTAAAAAGGTTGTGTTCCAGCATGGCTGCAGTCAAATGACTGAAATAAATAGAATAATAAAAGAATAAAAATGTATGTGCTGCACATTAGCTCACTCTCTCCATCAAATCTACTTTGCTTGAACAGGTGTATGGTGTACTACATGTCAGGTGTCGATGTGATTGCAGAGCAACATGAGATGAAGTGTTTTGTTCAAGAACACAATGCAACACCCAATCTACGAACTGAAACCATGATCTCGCAATTCTGAGTGCAACACTCTAACCACCAGGCCATGTGTCCTTACTGAATTAAGCTACATTCATCATAATCATCCAGTGTTTTAAATCTGGGTTTTGTCCTCATTAATGGGGGTGGCAGGATCTACCTCTATGCCATAGCAACTGAGGAAGGCAGGTGCAGCCCACCCCAACCTTTGGGCTGGCTGCTGCCCATTCTCCTTTGCTATCATGAGGCTTTTTTGGAGCTGGATGTTCTAGGGGGAGCATGCCCTTGCTTACAATCAATATCAGTTTCTAAACATGAGTGGTTCCAAGACCAAGGCTTCTACCATAGTTTTTAAGAAAACTAGCTCAGGAAGGCAGAGACACTACTTCCTGAGACCCCTTTCAGAGCTCCTACATTAAAAAGAGTAACAGGTTTTACTTCTAAGCATCAAAATTGTAAGTATTAAAATATGTGAGCAAATGTGTGTGTGTGTGTGTGTATGTGTATTCTAGTTTTGACATGACATGGAAGTTGTGAAGAAGTACTATCATCATACAAGTGGTAGCATTTATTTCCAATCTTCCATGAAAATATGTCCAGTCAAGAGGGAATAATACCTTGTCTAGAAACAAATGAGGATTGGCAACTGGAAGAGCATCTGGTTGCTGAAAATTTCTTCAATAAATTCCATCTGACACATGCAAGTGTGGAAAAGCAGACATTAAGACACTGATGCTGATTCTACTGCAGATGATCATGTATTGGAATCTCAATCAACATAGGCACAAGTGTGGCTGTGTGGTAAGAAGCTTGCTTCCCAACCACATAGTTCCAGGTTCAGTTCCACTGTGTGGCACCTTGGGCAAGTGTTTTCTACTATAGCCTCACGCTGACCAAAGCCTTGTGAGTAGATTTTGAAGATGGAAACTGAAAGAAGCCCATCATGCACACACACACACACACACATACACACATTATTCAAGCACTGGGCTTCCTAGTATTGATTTCTGTCTTAATATTAGTATTATTTTTCTGTTTATGTTCAGTTTATTCCTTTTGTATATAAACATCAGAACAATCTAATTAAATTTTTAAGGTTGCTCAGAATGCCAATTCAGTAAAGCTGTATAGCAAAAGCCCTTATATACTAAAATAATAATGCTGCTACAAAAGGCTTTGTGATAAAGCAACAAAAGTCTAATTTTTAATATTAAAGAAAAGGAAGAAGGTGGTGAGATGGCAGAATTGTTAGCACGCCAGGCAAAAATGCTTAGCAGTATTTTGTCTGTTTTTACATTCTGAGTTCAAATTCTGATGAGATCAGTTTTGCCTTTCGCCCTTTTTGGGTCAATAAATTAAGTACTAGTTGAGCACAGGGGTCAATGTAACTGACTCATCTGGCCCCTCAAACTTGCTAGGCCTTGTGCCAAAATTTGAAATCAATACTAAAAGAAGGTAACTTGAAAAGATATTCACTTATTGAGCTGTCTCACTTAAAACAGGATCTAAGTATTGTAATGCAGATAAACTCTGGGGATTTTTCCTTGTTCGAATTTACTCTCTATTGTTGAACTGAATGGAAATGCATTCCCTTTAAAGCAAACAAAAAAAAAAAGGAGAGAGAGAGAGAGAGCAGAATAACAAGAATAGAAAGAATATGGAATATTTGAAAGGAATGTGGAATAGCAACAGTAAAAGTGAAGTAAAAAAAGAATGTGGGAAAGAGAAACACTAAGAAAATAGAAATAAGTTACATTTGAAGTAGAGAGGGGAAGGTTAAACAATGGTGGAAGGTACCTGAGAAGAGAGAGAGATTAGTACAATTAAATATGTGTGTAAGTGTGCATGCTTGTACATGTCTGTGCTGCACACGTCATTATGTATGTGTGAGTATACACACACACATACACACATATATATATATACACATATATATATGAGAGAGAGAAATGTGTGTGTGTGTATATATATATATATATATATATATATATATATATATACATACATAGTAAGAGGCAAAATAAATGGTAGAAAAAACATAAAGGAAAGTAATAATAATTGAGCAGAGACGAAGAAAGTGAAAGAATGAAAGGAATCTTTTTTTTCTGCAAAAATAATCATTCTGAAAGAAGAAATTTTCATAAATACAATCAAAAAAGTGATTCATAAAAGATCAATAAACTAAAACTTGTCAGACATTATCACCCCCCACCTTCCGTTTATTGTGCTGCTCGTACAATAACTACACAGCCTCTGCTACTGTAAAGATTCAACAGTGATAAAGCACAAGATGTTTGCTGCATTATAATAACCAACAAATGCAGTTAATGGGAGGAGAAGAAATGGCAAGAGTACTTTTGTTACAAGGTATTGGCTGGTTCCGAAAACTATTGTTGAATTCAACTAAGAATACTCCTTTCATTTATTTATTTATTTGGATGCATCTGAAAGGGAATTTCTCAAAAGCCCACAGAAAGGAAAATTAAATGGGTTGGACAAATAAATTAATAACGTGTAAGTTATGGCAAATAAACTGCTGTATTATAGAAAATGCATAAAAGGAAGGATGGTGATAAAACTGTTGGCGATATATGATAGTTAAGCAAAATCTTAACTAAAATTAAATTAAAATGATTCAATTGTATCTTTATGCAATGAAGAACATCTCAAGTTATAGAGATTTTCATAAGTTGTTCCATCACCATCATTTAATGTCCATTTTTCCATGCTTGCATAGATCAAAGAGAATTTGTTGAGGTAGGTTTTCTATGACCATATGCCCTTCATGTCACCAGCTTTCACCTTTTTTAACAGAACATTAGAAGTGAACAACATTCATTTACAGCAATCATGTGATGTCAACACAAGTAGACACAAACACACACACACTATATATATATATATATTATATATATAATATATATATATATATATATATATATATATATATATGTGTATATGTATGTATGTATATATATATGTATGTATGTATGTATATATATGTATGTATATATATGTATGTATATGTATGTATGTATATATAATACTGCTCCTGACAGGCTTCCTTCAGTTTCTATCCACCAAATCCATTTGTAAGGCTTTGATCAGCCTAGGGCTATAGTAGAAGACACTTGCCCCAATTGCTACATGGTAGGACTGAACTCAAAGTCACATGCTTAGGAAGCAAGATTCTCAACAACACAGTCATGCTTGTTCTATAGGTTGGATAATTTATATATGCAAATCTACAATTGAAGCAGATGTTTTTACACTTGAGTGGTCTTTCTTAAGCAACTATTCAGCTATGAATTTTTCATTTAGATAGCTTTGGGCAAGGACACAATACTTGGCATGATTTTAATTCATTAGCAGTCCAGCAGTTTAGCATCACTACTGAACATAATTTTCTTATTAAGTAGGAATGAATGAGTGTGTATGTGTGTGTACATGCGTGCATATAAAAGCGTTGCAATGTTGCTAGATAATATGCAGATAAATGCAATGTTGCTAGATAATATGCAGATAAATGCAATGTTGCTAGATAATATGTAGAAGCTATCATATAAAATTTGTTTTATTTCTGAGTGTGTTGTATGGCCAGCATATGTACTGGTCATCATTTACCATCCTGGACTTCTGGTGGAGGCATATGGCCTAGTGGTTAGAGCAGCAGACTTGCAGTCGAGGGATCGCGGATTCGAATCTCAGACTGGGTGATGTGTGTGTTTATGAGTGAAACACCTAAGCTCCACGTGGCTCCAACAGAAGGTAATGGTGAACTTCTGCTGACTCTTTTGCCACAACTTGCTCTCACTCTTTCCTCCTGCATCTTGCAGCTCACCTGTGACGGACTGGCGTCTTGTCCAGGTGGGGAACCTATACACCAAGGAAACTGGGAAACCGGCCCTTATGAGCCAGGCATGGCTCGAGAAGAAACAAACATCCTGGACTTCTAGTTAGAGCCATTTCCTTTAGGCTGATAAATTTCATCATATTCAATAGCTTAGAAAGGAATGGACTGGTGCTCTTAATCACAACATACAAAATCAAAAGGTAGTATACAAAGATACAATACTGGGTTTCTGGGAATCTTTTCTACTCTGGGCACAAGGCTCAAAAGTTTGGGGGAGGGGACCAGTTGACTAGATTGACCCCAGTGCACAACTGGTACTTAGTTTAGCAACCCTGAGAGGACAAAAGGCAAAGTTGACCTTGGCAGAATTTGAACTCAGAACGTAAAGGCAGATGAAATACCTATTTCTTTACTACCCACAAGGGGCTAAATACAGAGGAGACAAACAAGGACAGACAGACGGATTAAGTCGATTATATCGACTCCAGTGCGTAACTGGTACTTAATTTATCAACCCCGAAAGGGTGGAAGGCAAAGTCGACCTCGGTGGAATTTGAACCCAGAATGTAACGTCAGACAAAATACCGGTAAGCATTTTGCCCGGCGAGCTAACGTTTCTGCCAGCTCACCCCCTTACTGGGTTCTGGGAATATTTCACTTATGCATTTGTATGTGCACAAACACACACACACAAACACTGAGCAGTGCTTAGATCTGCAAAAGTATTTTAAAAAGATAATTTTTAAATTCATGTACTCCAGCATGACCGCAGCCGCATGCCTGAAACAAGTAAGAAGAGTAAAAATATTAAATAGTCTATGTTTTTATACATCTAATGTTCATTACATCTTTTACTTTTTACTTGTTTCACTCACTGAACTGCAGCCATGCTGGAGCACCATCTTGATGGGTTTAGTCAAATAAATCAACCATAGTACTTTATTTTTAGATCTGCTACTTATTCTATTGGTTTCTTTTGCTGAACTGCTAAGTGATAGGGCATAAATGAAATACTGGTCAGTGACAGACACAAACATGACACATGAACACATACACAAACAAACACATTTACACACACTCATGATGGGCTTCCACACAGTTTCTATCATATTCACTCACAAGACATTAGTTAGCCTAGGGCTATACAGTAAAAGACTCTTGCTCAAGGTGCCTTTCAGTAGGACTGAACCCATGACCATTTAGTTGCAAAGTAAGTTTCTTAACCACACAGCCATGCTTACAGCTATATATGCCAAATATATATATATAAAAAACTAATGTTTGAGTTGGTGTGTGGGTGTGTGTGAAGTGAAATAGGCTGGAGTGTTGATTTGGAGAAAAGGTGAAATGGTGAAGCAAGTGTTCTTCCTTATCTTGCACAATAGCAAGCAGTCAGCAGCTGCTGGAGTTCAACAAAATCACTCACACACACAAAAATAAAAAAATTATAATAATATATTAATATTATGACTCAAGAACATCAACATTGATATATGTGTGTGCAGTAGTAAGTAGTAGCCTGTTTTCATTCTCTGTAGCAGCTTTTAAGTGTTGCGTGTATGATCTGATGTATGCTGGTAAAGTTCACTAAAGCAACAAACACATTTAGTATAAGTTAAAGCTATGAGCCATTGAATCAATGACTGCTTCAGCTTTAAACAGTGCAATTAATATCACTTCATCATCAAATCAACACTTCTTATATGAAAATCTTTATAATTACAGTGTTGTAAATAAACATCAGGGAAATCAACTAAGTGTCACAGCAATCTGACCTTCAGCCAGTTTTTTTTTCCCCCTTCCAAAAGTAAATCACAATAGATACATATTAACAGGAGATTTTTTTCGGTATGAAGGCAAACTGCAGATAGACATCAGAAAATATCACAGAGCATCTATCTAATGTCGTTAGATTTCAGACTGTGGAAATTTTCATTCGACATGAAAGAGGTGTAAAAGAAAAATTTATATAAGGGCAAATGAAATGTGGAAAACTCTTAGACTGTGCTGGAGAATAAAAAGAAAAATCCCATTTCTGTTGTTGTTGCTTTTTCTCCCTGTGTCTGGAAGAAGAGGAATGCCCATGATCTTTACAGGCCCTCTAAGACAGGTGAGCCTGACATCTTTTATGTTCCATTAAAACTGCTGCAGGACAAGAATAACGCAATACATGTGCAGTAAACCTCTTTAATAGCAGGTAATATTTTGTTTATTGTTTCCAGTATATCAAAGCCTGGATTCCCTTTAAGCAAGCGACAACTGAATTCATGGCATTGACAAACACCAACAAAGGTAAAATGCATCTTAGCGAGCTGGCAGAAAAGCTAGCATGCCGGGCGAAATGCTTAGCGGTATTTTGTCTGCCGCTACGTTCTGAGTTCAAATTCCGCCAAGGTCAACTTTGCCTTTCATCCTTACGGGGTCAATTAAATAAGTACCAGTTATGCACTGGGGTCGATATAATCGACTTAATTCGTTTGTCTGTCCTTGTTTGTCCCCTTCTGTGTTTAGCCCCTTGTGGGTAGTAAAGAAATAGGTAAAATGCATCTCTTACCTTAATGAGTCACTACAGCAATGATGTTCATCTTGCTCTGATTTATACATGTTATGCCTTTACGACAAGTCTATGAAGAGATTTTTATCTCGGACAATTCCAGAAATTCATGTCTTCTAACAATATGTATACACTTAGTACGAGACATTGATGGTGATTAAATTTAATGCTGTTCCAAATGTGTATAACAAGATTTTCTATACCCTTTCAAGCTTCCACAATGCCAGTGAATGACGCATTCAAGGTTTCCTCTACATTGAAGAAAATGACAATCAAATGCATGGTACTGATAAACCTCAACAAAGGTGAAATGTGTCTCTTGCTCTCATGAGTCACTGCAGCATACAATGTTGTCTCACACTAACATAAATCGTGATTTTAACACAAGTCTATGAAGAGATTATATTTCAAACAGCTTCTAACAGTTGTATACATTTAGCAGGGTACACAGATGGTGAATAATATCCATTTTTAAAATGAGCCAACAAAGGAACCTCTACATAGTCGGCTTCTGCATGGTTGATCATCATACTAGAAATAGCAATCAAATCTCTCTAAAATCACTTAAGGGAAGGGTATATTAAATAATGTAATCTTACACTCTTCTAAAAATGCAGAATGGTCATAGACAGAATATCTCTGAAAATAAAATTACTCGATGACAACTGCCTTGGTACTAAATGGTAATGACCATGTATAAAACTTCAACTGATCCCTTCAAGATTTTACATTGCATGATTTTTACTAGAAAGTAACAAGTACTTTTATCAAATAGATATAAAAATAAGCCGACATTTAATTTTACTACATATAATGTAGAATCATTGAACTTATTTCTTTCAAGCATGCTTTATCCATATTCATATCTATAATTGTTATAACTTTAGATCAAAAACCTACAAGTTTGAGACAAACTCTTAAGGCTATGAGCTTGGCTTTTACTATGGAACACAATAACATACAATACCAAACATACACATATTTATATCTACATCTATCTATCTAGTTATGTATCAATCAATCAATCAATCATTCAAGATATATATATATATATATATATATATATATATATATATATATTATATATATATATATATATATATATATATATATATATAGTTTCATAAGAATGATGGCTAGTGCTTCTAAATTTAGCACTTTCCAAATATTATCGACCAGGATTGCACTGAACTGAAATAGATTCCACTGCAATTAAGTTCTTCGGCAATTTACATCCAACTGTTGGCAATGCTAAAAATCAATGCCATAATTAATGTAAAGTGATTCCACAAATAACATAAGGAAACGAAAACAAAAAAAATAATAAAAGCAAAAAAATTGAATGTTTCCTAGAAGCTGATTAAAGATGGTCAATAAACAAGTTTATAACAATAGATTAAATATAAATCAATGAAAGAAAAATAAGTTATTTCAGAAAGAAAACTAATGATAATTTTATTTCTAATAATAATATTTTTAACACACATACAAAGCCTAGGGTTCGATGGAAAATTAGATTTACTGCATTAATGCCTTTTCTATAGATATCAGTGATGAGAATAAGATAAAATGGTTCTAATACAGAATTAAAAACTGGGTTGTAGACTTGATTTGCTCAGAACTTGCATTTATTTGATAAGATTTGTCAATAATAACAATGAATGTCCTGATGTGATATTAGGCAGTGATTCTCATGACTTCTGATCTTAACTGATTGGAAGTATTAACATGTACATGTTTTGTCTTGGTATAAAAAAAGGGGCTACAACAAATATTCTGCTAAATACCACAAATTTGCTTGTCAGTTGCTTGACTGTAACTAGTTGAGAATGCCCCTTAGCGGTTGATATGTGCATTTCTGATCATGAGCAGGAGTAGTGGGGGAGCATCATAGCCATGTATTGGGAGGGATTCTTTGGGGTTTGAATAATCCACCCCTGGAAACAACCCTTATTCACTCTTAAACAACCCTTATTCTAGGACCTTTTGAGTAGGATGGGCTACTCGACCTGAAGAAATTTCTAATTTGGCCCCCACCTGCAAGGTCATGTGCTGTTTGTCGTGATATGAAGTCACTATGTCATGCACAACTAAGTATATCATATAGTGCTTGTTTTACCGAGTGAAGAAGAATGAGAGGTACAAGTGACCCTATGCGATCTGAACTGTGAACATGAAGTATTGAATTAAATATATTCACATTTTGACTACTGGAAATTATAAAAATACCACAAAGTACCCATAGAAAACAAAAAATACACATCAGAGAGTACCAAAGTGACCATATTCAAGAATGTGTAAATTCCAACAGACAGGGAGATTAAGGAAAACCATCATTGGAAGGGAAAGCAGAGTGACTTGCTGCATTGTAGAAGACATTCAACCTTTATGAGGATGGATAAAATAGGTGTTAAAAAGCTAAAACTATAACGACAACAACAACATTATGAGGTAGATAAAAGAACACCTACTAATTTGAAAGTTGATTTCTTCAAACATACATGAATTTTAATGGCTGCAGTATTTATTTCAATAATTAGATTCTTCTTTAGATCTCTCATTTCCATTGAATTAAGTCAAGCCATAAAGGAGGTTAACTTAAATCATAAAATTTAAACTAATTAAAGAACCTACATCTGATATTCCAACTTTAAGTATTTTATAGAATTTTATAGAGAATATTTAAAAATATATTTTCTGATGTTTCTGGTATGTCAAAGCTTATATCATCCTCATCACCATTGTTTTAAATTTTCTTTTATGCTTACATATGCCAGAGAGAATTCACTGATGCAGGTTTACTATGGCAGATGCCCTTCCTGTCAACACTGTCATTAGTTTTCAAGCAAATTAATATTCCCTTTTGACCAGATGTATATTCATGGGAAACTGAAAATGGATGACACAGCTTGTTTGACAGTGGCATTTGTATACAACTATAACATGATGTCAAGACAATGCAGCACACACACATACACACATGCACACACACACACACACACACACACACACATACACACACGTGCACACACACACACACACACACACACACACAATAAGCTTGAAACAATTTCCATCTACCAAATCCATTCCCAAGACTTTAGGTGACCCAGGGCTATAGTAAGAAGGCTAATTTTTTCTTCTTTATAAAGGCAAAAATCTTATGTAAGGTTCACATTTTTAGTATTTTCAAAAGAGACAAAAAGAATTAATTTGTAAAACAAAAGAAAATGGGAATCTCAGATGTAAAACAATATATAACTGCATTATACATAGTAATATATTTAAACATAATATAATTATAACTCAGAAATATTTGTAAGTAGATAAAAACATCTATATTTTATATGTGAAATAAAAACAAACATTGCAAAAGCTAAAATGTAAAATAAAAATCAAACTCAAATTAAGAAACTATAAGCTTGATAGAAAACATTGGCATTCCTGATAGCAATTCAATAGCAAAGAGAAGAGAAATTGATTGACTAGGTAATAGCTGATCAAGACTGCAAGCTTTATATAATCGAATATTATTTCATACAGCTTTATGCTGAAATGAATGCACATTATGCATGTGAAGTTACAAAAAGTATATGGCCTAGGACAGGCCTGGCCTGGCCAACTCAAATTACACTGTAGGCCACTTTAATCACAGAAAGTTTTTTGAGGGCCACTTGTATAATTTATGCACTAATAGTCAAACAATCAAATTACAGAATCAAGAATTTTTCATACTTTTCGTTTGTTTAAAATTATAAAATTGTAGGTTCTTGAATAGTACATATTTATTATACTCTTACAAGAAAAAGGGTGATCATGACTTCAAAATTTTGGCTTGTTAGCTTTTGTCAGACATCCTGACGAAGGGTAGGTGACAAGCCACTGTCACCTCTCTTCATGTAAAATATACATACAACACATGGCGGACTGTCTACCAAATTCCACTCACAAGGCTAAAGTAAGAGACATTTGTTCAAAGTACCACACAGTAGGATCAAACATGGGACCCAAGTTTCTTAAGTGAATCCTTAACCACAAAACCAACAATAATCATGTCTTGATTGGTGGTAAGTGTATAGCAAGTGATAGCTCAATGACTAAGATGTAATAATGAGTGAAGAAAACATCTCAGAAAGAAAAGCATTAGTCAATGTATGAGGGAGTGGAGGGATGTAGTTTGATGATATTGACATAAGTGATTGTGTGATGCATACTGGTTGCAAGAAATAATAGAACTAGGAGAATATATGAACAGTAGAAACAGATTAATGAAGATTATATCAAAGAAACAATGAACTTCACAGATGAAAGAGCACAAGATCAAGATGTGTGAAAAAAAAAAAAGAGCTTCACTGTAGAGGATGGTGGTGATGATAGTGAAGATAAAACAGAGGTTATTTAAATGTTAATACTCTTGATTGAAGTGTTGCCAAATATTCAATCCTTTCTCTAGTCATGTTGTTGGCTGAAGTTGTACTATAAACATGCCAAAAAAAAAAAAAAAAGAGAGAGAGCTCAGACAACAGCTGGACAAGATCTAATTTACAGCTGGAGATGTATGGATATAGACATGAAATGTGCAGAATTTGTGATTAGCAGATGACATTCATAGGTTGGAACAGTGCCTCTGCCAAACTGACAAAAAATCAAAAACTATATAAGACAGTTGAAATGTCATGAAGACTAAGCATGAATTATCATCATCATCATCATCGTTTAACATCCGTTTTCCGCGCTAGCACGGGTTGGACGGTTCGACCGGGGTCTGGGGAGCCAGGGGCTGCTCCAGGCTCCAGTCTGATCTGGCAGTGTTTCTACAGCTGGATGCCCTTCCTAACACCAACCACTCCGCGAGTGTAGTGGGTGCTTTTTACGTGCCACCTGCACAGGTGCCAGAGGGGTCTGGCACCGGCCACGATCGGTTGGTGCTTTTTATGTGCCACCGGCACAGAAGCCAGTCGAGGCGGGGCTGGCATCGGCCATGTTCGGATGGTGCTTTTTATTACTAAATAAAATTACTAAATAAAAATTCTGAGATGCCATCTGCATTAAAAACAGATAAGTTAGTGTTAACATACTTATTGCATAGACTATTAAAAAGTTAATTAGAAATAATTATTCAGTGAGAAAAAAAAGTAATATTAGTCGATAACTAATATTATTTTAATTATTTTAGCAAGTATAGTAATCAACTTCAGACATATTTTGGTATTGGTATGACTTCATCAGCAAAGCAGAGACTTCCCCATACTTACCAAAGTAGTGAGGGAAGAATTATGAAGCAAATGTACAAGACTGTACACTAGTTGGCACAAATATATAGAACTGTTTAGAGATTAGAATGATATTAATCAATAATCGGCCCATTTAAGAGTACCCTTCAATCATTGGGGAATAAACTGTGCTTGAGAAGACCTGTTGAGTCAAGTGAAATCATTGTTGTGGCCAATGCCAGTACCATCTGACTGGTACCCATGCTGGTGGCATGTAAAAAGCACCATTTAAAAATGGTTGATGCTTGTGCCACTTGACTGGCCCTCATGCTAGTGCCACTTGACTGGCCCTCATGCTAGTGGCACGTAAAAAGCACCCACTACACTCTTGGAGTGGTTGGTGTTAGGAAGGGCATCCAGCAGCAGAAACCTTGCCAGATCAGATTGGAGCCTGGTGCAGCTTTCTGGCTTGCCAGTCTCAGTTAAACTGTCCAACCCATGCCAGCATAGAAAGCAGACTTAAATGATAATGATGATGATGATGAATAACTAATATTTTTTCCTATACTGCACAATACTCCTTGTATTGCATATGGAAATCTACACAGAAGACAACGATGTTGATTTTACCTATTTTTCTGTAAACTCAAAACAAATTACGAACAGTCTTAATTGATTTTTGTCCTTATTAGGGCTTCATTAAAGGTGTCTACATCACTTGACCAATCTCTGAGAAACAAGTAACTAATCCATTTATAATCCACATCAAATCTAGAGAATTGGAGCTACTAATTTGCAAGTGGTTAACATTTTATTTAATATCAGAGGACTGTCAGTGAGGAACCCACTCTCCACAGTATCAAGGTATGATATAATATACAGGTGACTGTAAAGTCCATATACAAAGGTGAAAATGACAAACTCATGTTCAATCTGCAGAGAAAAAACAAAACAAAGATACTGGTGACATTTCCCATGTAGCCAGACTTTATGGTTGCCCTATGTGTAAACCTATGTTGACACTCACTTAACTATTGATTACTGGACTAAACAAAGATGCTAGCAAAGCCATTTGAGAGAAGCAATATTCATTGAATTAATGAAGTGCATTCTGTAAAGACTGCCATACATGCTGCTACTTTAATCTGTAATTCAGGAGTTTAAAAGTATCTGGTAAAGATAAATTGACACTAATGTTCTCTGAATTTGCCTTCATTTCTTTGTCACAAGATTTAATCATGTAGTTTCATAAATAATGCAGGCTACTGAAATATCATCTGCAACAGCAGTAGTATCATCATTTTAATGTCCTCTTTTGAATGCTTGCATGGGTTAGACAGAATTCATTGTGGTAGATTTTTTATGGTTGGATACCCTTCTTGTTAATCCCTCACTTGTTTCTCAGCAGGGTAATAATACCTAAGCATGTTTACAAAGGTCATGTAACATGTCAAGACATGTCAAGAATCCTGGACATGCTACTGCAGCTGACTACAAGCATATGACACTGCTTGTATTGACAACATGATTATTGTTTTGTTTGCAATTAATGAACACATACAGATGAGCAAGAATATGAAATCATTCACATGATTACATGCATGAACACAGACACACACTCATGAACACAGACACACACAAACACAAATATAATATAAATAAATACATGATAGGCTTTTTTGTAATTTAATTTTTGTCAATGAAGACAGGACATTATGAGAAGATCTGTCAACTATCTTACCTTATGTATTCCTCTTTTAGAATAAGTGCACCCCATCCATGAGTACAGTAATCAGTAATTAAAAGGGCTGGCAAGAAGGAACCAGGTCAGAAAAACTATCCACACATGCTAGTATGGAATAGACATAAAATGCTGATGATGACGATGATTAGATAGATTGTTCAGATCTTAAGCATGAATATTTTGACACAGATTAGTCAGAAAATCGGTGACACTAAAACCACAGCTGGCATCAAAAGACTTGAAAAATGTCTTCAAAAAAAAAAAATGTTAGTTTATTCCAGCATTTTGTTTTCCAAGGAGCTAGTCCAAGAATGAGCTCATAAAGTGCATAAATTTAACTTGTTCAGTTTTCATGAAGTTGAGATTTAGACTATAATACCAAAGAAGGGCAGTATGTGTGTGTGTGTGTTATTATTTCTTCGCCTTGACACTGTGTGATAGTTGTAAATGAGTATTACCATCATGCAAGCAGTATCCTTCATTTCCAATCTTCTGTAAAAACGTGTCTGGTTATTGGGAAATATTACCTTACTTGGAAACAGGTGAGGGTTGATGAAGGGCATCCAGCTGTAGAAAATTAACTTCAACAAATTCCATCAGCCATATGAGCTTGGAAAAATGGACATTAAAACAAAGATGATGATCTGCTTGACAACCAATATTTGAAAAAAACAGCAAGTTCAGGTCATTTAAATATGAATCTAGATATGTCAGATTCAGGTTAAATAGAACAGCAAACCATTGTTAATAAAAATAAGAATCCATCATTTTCTCTCATTCAATCATGATTATTGATGAGTTCTAGAAATCTCCATTGATGCCGCTACTAATCTACTCCTGTATTTGGGCTGGTTTCACAAATATTGCTGCCAGTATTTATGCAGAGTTCATAATTACTGCCAGTCTCCTTATCAACAGTCAATACTTTAGAATGTCATTTCCACTGGAGGAGAAACTCAAGCCTTCAAATAAAAAAACTACTAGAAATAAGTTCAGCCAGATATAGATCTCTTTTTAGGTATCCCAAAATACACACAGTCATTAAAGCATTAAGTTAGGTATGTTTACAAAACAAGTCTGCATCATGTTCTGGTTATTTAAAAATACGACAATCAAAGTATTTGCTTTTGTTGTGAAAGTGTACAGCTGAAAACGTATTCAATACAAATATTTCTGAGAAGAAACAAAACATGGCTATATAGCTAGTTACTGTTAAAAATAAATTAATGTGTACAATTTTTTTTTTTTTTTTTAAGTAGAATTAGTGGAAAAAATAATGTATGCAAAAACAGCTTGTGATCAGAACATAAAGGTTTTAACTTTGAAAATAGATATAGTCATTCATTTTATTGTCAAATTTGGAGACAGTCATTTTGTCAATAAACACACACTATTTATTTGATTTTCACTTTAGCTTTATTATTAGTTTATTTGTCCACGTTCTTTCATCACACATTCTGTGATCTCTCCAATAAGTGTCTGTTCTTGTCCATATCTCCCACTCTCTCTCTGGTCTTGTCCTGTTTATTTCATCTTGTCTTTCTGTGGTATCTATCTGCACATGCATTTGCATCTGTATCTGTTTATGTGTCTATGTGTTTGGTATGTATATGTGACTCATTTGTGAATGTATATGGGTTTGAATATTATACTGTTTGTATCCGTGTCTTTCTCTCCCACGCTTTTTTTTTTTTTTGCCCTATTCTGTCTTCCTTTACCAGGTTAATTGGGCGTGTTATTACTCCATTCACATCTTCTGTTGAGGCTCGGCCTATTTTATATTAAGTGTGTGGCCTCATAATCCAAGAGAAAGAGAGAGAAGAGAAAGTAACACATACAAACATAACTAGATGACCACAAAAGAGAGAGAATGAGGGAAATACTAAAACATATGCTGTCAAATAAGTCAGTGTTGAATTAGCAATGCCCATTAAGCAGCACCAATTTAACTATGCCAAAACTGCTATGCCATAACGTCTCATAACCTGTTCAGGAGCACAGCATAAAGTCTAAAGTTGTAAAGTTAGAACTCCTGACCTGTGGTCAAGAGTTTAGTATTTTAAAGTAGCAACCATCTAATTGTAACTTAATAATTGTAAGTTAAAGAATATAAAGGTATGCACTAAAATATTGTTCTATTCTTTCCAATAGAAACAACTTGTAAATAATTGCAACAAACACTTGATTTTTACTTTACTTTTTGTTCTTATTTTCATTTTTTTAGAAACCCTAACACTATGCTGCTAGGATTTGATAAAAAAATTCTTTATTCATAACAGTATACTTCAAAGTGCTTTTACCACTGATATTTTCGCAAGAAGCACAAACCAATTTGCAAACACTTTGCAGCCATTTTGCTGTTATAAATAAAGTTTTTCAACCAGAAACAATATTCCAACTATGAAAACAATTTAAAGAACATGATGTGCTTTGGTAATTAGCTATGGAAGAAAGGAAGGAGAAGCAGAAGCAGCTCAGTTAAAGGTCACTGCAGTTCCATTTGCAACACATTAGATTTATTAAGATACTATTGGGAATTCTCATCTTCTAAATAGTTATTATAAATATTTAATTTGTTTTTAAACACTCATCCAAACATAAAAATTATGTTAATAAAACAATTCCGCCAACAAATATGAGGAATATATGTGTAAGTATGTATACACAAGCTGTTCTGTGTGTATGAATTCACAAGATTTTGCATATGTATGAGTGTGCATGAGAACTTTTTGTTTGTTTGTATGCGAAGACATCTGTTTCAAAATTAGATAAAATTATATTGTATGGAAATCGTACAATAACAGATATGATTAAAAAGATATATTTACTGTAGAATCTAAAGCTTCGATAGGTTTAGTAAATAAATAAACAGAAAAAAAAGAGAGACAAGTTCCAAGTTAAATGGTATAAGTCTATATCAACAAAAATGAGTAAATAAAATTTTTAAAAATGAATAAGTTTGTAAGAGCTGCCAATAGAGGGATATCAAAAAGTTGTTTATGCCATTACATTACTGAATATTTTTAGTAGCTTATTATTATTTTTTATTTTTCCGTTTTGCTTTTTGAGGTGGATGGGGAGTTTCTTTGTAAGTATTAATTTTAAATTCAATAAAACTTTAAAAAAAAAAAAGATGAGAAAAGATGTTATTCCAAAGAGATTTAAAAACCATAAGTAGAAGGGAAAAATTGTTTAATAAAAAATATAGACTAACATTTCCTTTCTTTCACAAACAACCACCAATGCACACACACACACACAAAATGGGTTGAATTCTTAAAGAAATGAAATGGCTAAATTCATATATCAATATTACACACACACTCACACACACACAATACATAGCCACAACTAACTATCCCCACTGTTTATTTTGAACATTTTTATAAATCTAATGTGCCTGAATGGTAAGTATATTTCAAGTAAGTTCGGTGACAAGTCATGACAAAAGAGATATTTGCTTTTATTCCGTTTATTTTCAAGTATTAGGTGAAGTAAACACAAGAAATACCAGGATATGGTATAAAGTACTAACAAGGAAAAGAAATCAGGTTAAGCTTCTGAAAACAATATATACACTCCCAGTTACAGTACAGCAATACTTCTTTAGTGGAATGGACAAAACCCACAATCGCATTAGTTGAAAGTTAGTTCCTTCCCTCTCTCTTTGTCTGTCTGTCTGTCTGTCACCCTCGCTCTCTCTCTCTCCCACACACACATACACACACAATAATCTCCAGCAAACTGAACTGGAAACAAATTAGATAAACACACACTTATGCACGCACACATACTTGCATACGTAAATGAAGTGTGCTTGCTTAGAATATAATTTCAATGCAGTTTTCATTCACTGTATGATTTCCAGGAGCCTCACAGAAAAACAGAACCCCAGACAAAATATATGTTGCTATGTGTGTATGTGTGTGTGTGTGTTGTAAAATTTGAGTTGACTACAATTTCAACTGGGGCCTCTCAACCAATTTGGTTGAATAAACTGACGGCCAAAACCTGGAGTTGCATGCAGCTTGAAATTTGACAAATTTCACTCTACTTTCAGTTTTCAGTCACCCCATCAGAGAATGTTTCATTGCAATTCTTAAGCTAGCTTTACCTAACATTTGTACGTGTGTATCTATCTCTCTCTCAGTATACACAAACACATACACGAAGGGGTGCTGAAAAGTCCCTGGCTTTAAGGGTATTGCGAAAAGCCTGGTTGGAGGCTCAACTTTCCGAGTTCTTTTACAGGACTTAAGAAAACTGAAGGACCACTGCAAAAAGTGTGTGAATCTGAAAAGGGAAAATGTTAAATAAAATCATAATTAATTGATCCTCTTATATTTTCTTTTACCCAAAGCCAGGAACTTTTCAGCACATCCTCATGTGTGTGTGGGGGGGGGAGGTCTATACAGAGAGATAAATAAATAGAGAGATAAATATATAGATATATAAATCACTGTATGGCCAAGACTACTGCATGTTGTCATATACTATCGATCACAATTTGCTTCCTCACATAGTCATAGCACTCAGTTTACTGTGTTAGGGAGAACATCAAACTGTAGAAACCCTAGGAAAGTACATTGGAATTTGGTGGACATTCGACAATGATGGTAATGATGATGATACATGCATTGACAGATGAATGTGTGTGTGTGTGTGTGTGTGTGTGTGTGTGTGTATGTGTGTGTATGTATGTATGTATGTATGTATGTATGTATGAATGTATGTATGTATGCATGTATGTATGTATGTATGTATGTATGTGCATATATATATATATTATGTCAGGTCACTTTCCAGTGCTACTGGTAACATGAAACCCAGTACAACCTGTTCCATAGTAGGGTCATCGGCGACTCAAACCGGCAACTCCACCAAGCTTACTTGGTGAGGAGGGTATTTATTGGACACCCTGCAGGATGAAAAACAAAACCTGTCAAAGGGCGGAGGAACTCTTGAGAGTCAAAGGCCATCCAATAAATGTCTTAAGGCTGTATCATGCGTGGGGACATAGAAATAATCGGACTGAATACCCGATCGCACGGTTTAAACCATTGGGAGTGAAGGACTCCTAGCCTTTGTTAGGACATCCTTCTAGGAGAAGGTAACTCAGGTAACTGGGATAACTCCAACATAAAACCTGCGGCTCAGTGGTTACCAATGATGTTGACTTGTTCTTCTTTTCGGATTATGGCTGCTGTTGCTTAGTGAGTGGGATTGACTCAGTGCAAAGCCTTTCCTCACTTAAAAAAAAATCTTCTTGCACAGGCATTGCACGATAACAACATTGATTAAGCTTCGTGCAATGGCCATACTTGATAACGAGGGGGCAGCCACCATATATATATCTAAAGAATGGAGAGGGAAACATCACAGAAGTAAATCTAAGACATTTCAATTTAGAAAGAATTTAATAAAATGATTTTAAAATTATATATAGAAAATATAAAATATTACCAATTTCGATGATGAATTTTGTCTAATCAAATATTAATAAAAATTTGAAGTAAAAACAGTTTGAGTCTATCTTCTGTTTGGTGATCATGTCCTGAGTTTTTTCATTGAAGTCTTCTTTAACCCTTTAGCATTCAAACCGGCCATATCCGGCCCAAATATTCTACTTGTTTTATGCCCAAATTTGCCAGATCCAACCTTTCATACCTATCCCACAATGTGATTTTGAAAAATAAACAATCACATCATTGAAATCGTGAAGTTATGAGATAATGCATGGTTGATTCAAAACAATGTGAATAAATAAACATTACATCTGACAAAATAATCTGAATGCTAAAGGGTTAAATATAGTTTGGTATAGAGATCAAGGTGTTAGAGAGAAAGAGAGGAGGGTGTAGTTGTCTATTGTCTAAAAAAAAAATCTCTGTGGGTTCCTGCTGAGAGAGTGGCTTAAAAGCATTTATTGAATGGGTTTTATGTACAGCTGTGTGTGTGTGTGTGTGTTGTGTTGAATGCCCTTTCTATATTAAAGAAGACTTTAACGAAAAAAACTCCAGACATATTCTGATCACCAAACAGAAGATAAATACAAACTGCTTTTACTTCAATGTTTTATTAATATTTGATAAGATGAAATTCCTCATAAAAATTGGTAATATTCTATATATTCTATATATAATTTTAAAATCATTTTATTAAATTCTTTCTAAATTGAAATGTCTTAGATTTACTTCTGTGCTGTTTCCATCTCCGTCCTTTAAGTATAAAAATTTGATGTGTACACATCTCTAATCTTTTTTCAACTATATATATATATGTATGTATGTATATAATAAAATATGAAAATGGGAATCTTTCGGCAGTATTTATTTTCCATTACACATGCTTCATTTGCTAATAAGAAACAAAGATCCTATTAGAAAGTCTTCAGATAAAGAATAATTATTATTATAATTGTTCTTAACTCTGCAAATAGATTTTACATAATTTTCAATTTTGATATGCTCTTTGACTCAAATACAGCACCAACTATGGATACATATTAATAGGAATATTGGAATAAGTAGATGTGCTTCAAGAGGAAACAACTGGGATTTACCCTAACTAATATATATATATATAGTTAATCCAAACATGAAAACACAAAGAGAAAACACAACAACGCGAAGACGTGGAACAAATATAGTATTATTGGACGTTCAGGAAGGAAGGAAAGAAGGAGAGTTTAATGTTTCGAGCAGAGCTCTTCGTCAGAAACATAGGAAAAGGAAAGATCCAAAGAAGGGAAGACAGAGGAAAAAAATTGCCAACGGTACACACACACACACATATATATATATATATATATATATATATATATATATATATATATACAAGTATAATCACGCAAACAGGAAAAATAGAACTCAAAAAAGTATATGTATATTTATATTGATATTTAGCAGAAGTAACAGTGTGACTCAAGGTCTGAGAATTTTATGCATTGGCACTTATCAAATAAGTGTTAATGCATGAAACTTTCAAACTTTGAGTCACTCTGTTACTTCTGCTAAATATTAATAAATATATATATATATATACACACACACCTGTAAATTACATCTACAGAAAGATAATGTCAAAAACTAAAAACAGGCAGATGTCAGTATGGCTTGAATCTTTATCTTATGCAAGTCACAATGACTTAAGTGAAACCTGCTTTTAACCTTCAATTTACTTTGATGTACTTATTTTTGTTTTAGATCAATTGTTTATTCTTACTTGGGTCAGTAAGTTAAGAAAATTTGGATATTTACAAATGGCAGGACCATGTGATTTGGTAGTTGTATACAAGGCTATCCTAAACAATTATAGGCCCCTGGGAAAAGCAATGCATTTGGATCCCTACACTTATATACTGACTGTAAGTTACAAAATACATAGACTAGCATAGGGGCCCTGTATCCCTGGGGCTACTAAGCAATTTCGTAGTGTTACGATATTGTAAGACAAAACTGGTTGTATATACTGTAACATACTGCTAATCATTCCTTGAGGAACAGTTGAATTGAATTATCTAGACAGACCAAAGGAAACATGTAATATGCTGTACCTAACAAGGACAACACAATGGCTGTAGTAAATATTTGAACTCATAACTAATATCATTTTTAAATTTAGGCACATGGCCAGCTATTTCGGGAGATAGGGGTAGACAATTATATTGACTACAATGCTTGACTGGTACTTATTTTATCAATCCTGAAAGACTGAAAAGCAAAGTTGACCTTGATGGAATTTAAACTCAGAATATAAATATGGACGAAATGCCACTAAGCATTTTGCCTGGGATACTAACGTTACTACCAGCTCACCATCTTGAGCTCATGACTCATATTAACAATAATCTACCACTATAACCTCAAAGCCACTGTACCATTTCATATGAAATATAGATTAAAGTGTGGTTGTGTAGTTAAGAAGCTTACTTCCTAACAATGTGGTCTTGGGTTCAGTCCTACTGTGTGGCACCTTGGGCAAGCGTCATATACTATAACTCCAAGCCAACCAAAGCTGTGTGAGTAGATTTGGTAAAAAGAAGCCCGTTGAATATATATGTGTATGTTTGTGTGTTACATTGTCTAGATATCACATGGTTGTTGTAACTGAGCATCACTGCCATACAAACAGTTATTTGTTTCCAGCTTTCTGTAAAATAAAAAGCATATCTAGCTATGGGAAAATATTACCTCGCTTGGATACAGGTGAGAGTTAGTGACAGGAAGGGCATCTGGCTGTAGAAGACTCTGCCTCAACAAATTTCATGTGATGCATGCCAGCATAGGAAAGATGTTTGTTAAATGGTGATGGTGATGATATATTCTTTAGTGCAGCAATTTCTTTTGAATTCAATGTGATAAATGGAAGTCATTAATATAACTTCAATTTAAATATTAAACTAAAATATTTTTTTTGCCATTAATACTAGTTAGAAGAACAAATAAACAGGATTATAAAATTTGTAAACTGAAATTAATTAGACATTTTTAATGTGAAAAGCTTTGCTACACTGTAGTGAAATAACATGTAGCTAAGATTAAATATTCAATTTTCAAAAATATCATTGTGTCCATGAAGAATGAAGATTAGTGTTTATCATTCCTTAGCTTGTTATTTTGGAATTAGGACCTAAGCTTATTGATATGATTGAAGTTGGGATGTAAATATGTGGTAGCCCTATATCTAAGTGTGACTGTGTTGTCATATGAATATTGAGATGCATTTGAGAATTGCAGAATACAGATGAAAGTACAAATGTTTAGTGTTGATAATTTTGTTTTTATAATTGTGGACATCATACAATTTCTTAATCACTTTACATTCTCATAAATTGATTATTTTATTAAATCCTACCAAATCCTTGATTATTTACAAAAATAATTGAAATACATAGGTACTGTATAATTCCTTTGTAAATATGGTCTTAAATGGGTGAAAACAAACATTCATTTGTTTGTTTACACTATTTTTCTAAGGTAACAAGGCTCAGACAGGAACTGATTTTTGAGACAGTATTTCACAGCTGAATGCTATTCCTGTCACCAACCTTCACCTGTTTTTTACAGATAATGGATTTTTATATTTCACAGATCTTTGAAAGTGCAGAGCTACTGGTCAAAATATCAACAAGGAATGTTATCATCAGCACTACTTTGCTCAATGATGATGATCAAAAATCAAAATTCATGTACATTTCCACACACACAAGCTTAATATAGATTCCATCCACCAAATTCACTCTCAAGGCATTTAGTCTTCAATGACTTACTATTTTTAAATATTTTGGATATTGTCTTCATACTATGACATTTAGGACAATAACTGTCCAACAAGCTTTTCTTTTCTTTTGTCTCTTAAATTCCTAGCAAGCTTCTTGAACAGTTCAAAGAACTTATTTCAGAGGTACTTCTACAACTAACAACTCATATGCATCGATCATATTTTAAGTTCTGCTTCTTTGTTATCTGACAGAGATCTCACTGCTCCTATTTATATACATATTTTTCTCACTCATAACTCATCAAACCAGTGAAGGAATCTCTCTGCAGTTGCTTAAACTGCTAAAACTATCCCTTGATCATCTATCTTTAAAACTGAAGAACACACCAGACTGTAATTCCTGATACACAAAAAAGAATAAAGAATAAAAAATTTTAAATGAATTAACAAGGAATGGTTTTATAGTTGGAAAGCCTTTAATCACAGATTTGATAAGTCATGATTGACCTGGAGCCATACAGCAAAAGCAATATAAAATACAAAATTTTTAGATAGGATCAGGCATTGCTGTGTGGTAAGAAGTTCACTTCCCAACTACATGGTTTTGGGCAAAGCCCATTGTGTGAGTGTGTATGTGTGTATATATACAGGGTGGCCCGAAAGTAGGTTTACAGTTATCATGTAGGCACTTTAAATTTCTTTTAAAACATTTTATTACATAGAATAATAGTTTCATATTTTTTTATAATTATGATCTAAACTGTTAATATATGAATGCGAAAGAGATAGTTGAATAACTATAAGACTACTTTTGGGCCACCCTGTATATCTCTGTGTGTGTGTGTGTGTGTGTGTGTGTGTGTGTGTGTGGTGTGTGTGTGTGTGAATACATGTGTCACTGTCCCCTTGCTTTGACATCACATGATAATTGTATGTAAGTGTTCTTCATTTCAACTCTTTTGTGCAAACATATCTGACCATGGAGAAATATTACCTTACTTGGAAACAGGTGAGGGTTGGCAACAGGAAGGGCATCCAGCCATAGAAAATTTAGCTCTCAACAAATTCCATCTAACTCATGCAAGCATAGAAAAGCAGACATTAACATGATGATGATGATGATGATGATGATGAACAAGGTTACTTTCCAAACGTCATTGGGATATTGTGCTCTCCTCCTCCTCTTACTAACTAACCCTTAGGCCTTTGAAATGCTGATGTTTAGGTGTTTAGACTTTTGTCCATATTATGAAAACTAAGCCAGAAGTTATAAATTTCTCTCTAAACAGACCATCCTGCAGAAGTCGTTGATTAACATCTTGTTTTCTTAGTGGTCAGTACAATGCAGAGCATGGAACATTGTCCAAGGCCTTCCCAATGTCACTAAGTGCTATTTATAACAGTTTGTGCTTTGTTAATTGCCAAGTAATAAATTTTACATATGTAATTCTGTATCCTGGTGCAAAAAACCCAACAGCATCATATTCAAGCTCACTTTATTCTCTATCTATTTTACTAAATAAAGTTTATTTATTTTATGAAATAAATTTCAAAATTTGATGCATCACTTTGAGGCTTCCATAGTTGATCCTCTACAGTTCTCTTGTAGCTATTTGCAATAGTACTGCAAATTGCTACAGGAGAACTACTTCATATTACATTCTGATGCATTGTGCTATATTGTTTACTAATACAATCTTACTTGAACATACTTAAGATAAACTTATAAGAAACTTCTCAAATTGTAGTCTTGTAAATTTCAGCTTAAAATATTTCCTTTTGTTAAAATGATGTTGAGCACTATTTATTTCTAATCAGTATGATCAGTTACTTGTATGAACTCATTCTTCAATTATTTCCTTTGATTCAATTTGTAAAACACTAAATGTAGCCTTAGAAATGCATATTATCACATGAAAACTCTTGTGGCTAATCATAAAACATTATCCTACATATGTTCTACATCACAATACATATCCACTTTTTCTAATTAATTAGTATGTTTTTCTTCAGACTAAAATACCATATACCAACTACAACTTACATACAACATAAATGAATGAATGACCTATATCTACAGTCTTAACACAACCATATTCACTTAGAATAATTACTGCAAAAAGATTGGAACCTCTTTTCAGTTAAGTTTACAAATTTAGATTGTTCAGACATGAATACTGATGTCTGGAGCAGAAATCTTCAGAGAATTTGTTTTTAATTTCAAGAAGCTTATCTAAATTTTCAAATTTTATTAAATGATTTCTGTCTATACAGACTATCATTAGTTTCCGTAAGCTCTTTCTCTTTTTTCGTAGTTTTATGTTATTTGAGCAAACCGAAACATGTTAACATGGGAGAGTTTGTTAGTATCAGTAAGTTCATTAGCCATGAGGAGTGGTAAAAGCTGATATTTTTTATGCTATGGTCCTCCTTTGATGTAGAATAATCTTGCAGCAAGGAAACTTATTGATACTCAACAAACTCTTCTTTAAGTAGTATTATCATTGGTGCTAATGTAGATTACAAATTTTACACAGGAACAATTAGGGTTGTGAGTTTTGTTTAGGTACACAGCATAATAGTTGCAGTACTCTTTTACTTGTTTCAGTCATGTGACTGGCCATGCTGGAGCAACGGCGTTAGTCGAGCAAATTGACCCCAGGACTTATTCTTTGTAACCCTAGTACTTATTCTATCAGTCTCTTTTGCTGAACTGCTAAGTTACGGGGACGCAAACACACCAGCATAAGTTGTCAAGCAATGTTGGGGGGCGAACACAGACACACAAACATATACATATACGCATATATATATACATATGCATATATATGACGGGCTTCTTTCAGTTTCCATGTACCAAATCCACTCACAAGGCTTTGGTCGGCCCGAGGCTGTAGTAGAAGACAGTTGTCCAAGGTGCCACGCAGTGGGACTGAACCCGGGACCATGAGGTTGGTAAGCAAACTACTTACCACACAGCCACTCCTACGTAGGATAATAAAAAAAAATAATTTAACCTAAAAATAATATTATGGCTAAAGAATAGAAATACTTAATTACTTTACAATACACCTCCAAAAATACATGCAAATCGAGTATTGTTTCATTATCATTTTCAATGTTTTTCATTTGCTTTCCATGTTGGATAGCTTGCCACAGTCAGAGTCAGCATGTATATGAGGGGTACTATTCCTATAGATATCTGGGGGGATTTTATCTGT
This sequence comes from Octopus sinensis, assembly GCF_006345805.1. NCBI lineage: Eukaryota > Metazoa > Mollusca > Cephalopoda > Octopoda > Octopodidae > Octopus > Octopus sinensis. The sequence continues at coordinate 142,347,226 of NC_042997.1, read as the reverse complement.
CGTTTTATTTTTGGTTTGGTTTCTATGGTTGGATGCCCTTCCTAACAAAAACCACTCTACTGATAGTAATGGATGCTTTATATAATGGCACCAGCACTAGAGAGGTATCATGTCCTCAACAAGCCAATAAAACCTTCACAACCTCACTTTTAACAGTGCACTTTTCATGACACCATCACTAGAGAGGTAGCTATATACTTCACATGACTAAAGGAACCTCACAACCCTACATCTCTGCTTGCTTGCCAGCCTTTTTGCTGAGTGAAAAGCATTAGTGATAGAGGCATGAATGACAGTGATTGGAGAGATATGTGATACAGAGAGGAGTGATAGGAGTACACAGTATTCTAAGTACTCCTGTCTGAGGAGTATTCAAAGACAGGTACATACATAAAAGGCAGCATGTTTCTCAGAGAATAATCCTAAAATGGGCAGATTTCAGCATTTTAAAACAAATATTGCTGTTTAAGGTTCATGTAGGAAAATGTTTACAGCAAAATAATTTTAAACAATTTAACTTATCATAGTAATTATTATATCAAATTTCTAAATATATCAATTAAATAATTACCATTACCTTTTACTTGCTTCAGTTAATGGACTGTGGCCATGCTGGAGTACCACCTTGATAATTATTTGAATTATAAATTTTGAAGTTTGATGTGCAAACCTTTAGTAGTAATATATTTTAATTATTGCGGCTGATGCCAACGCTGCCTTGACTGGCATCCGTGCCGGTGACACGTAGAAAGCACCAACCAATCATGGCTGTTTGCCAGCCTCCTCTGGCCCCTATGCCGATGGCACATAAAAAGCACCCACTACACTAATGGAGTGGTTGGCATTAGGAAGGGCATCCAACTGTAGAAAAACTGCCAGATCAGACTGGAGCCTGGTGCAGCCTCCTGGCTTCCCAGACCCCGGTTGAATCATCCAAACCATACTAGCATGGAAAACGGACATTAAATGATGCTGATGAAAATGATGATGAATAGTAATATATTTAAATGTATTAAAATATATTTTATTAGTAGTAATATATTTTAATTCGTAGTAGTAATATATTTTAATGTATTCAGTATAGTAATAATCAATACTATTATAGCAAAGCTAATACATATCTTAAGATAACACAAATAAGACACAGCTGAAACTACAGCACATCTTTCACATAGCCTAAATTATTCATCAAATATCAGGCTCCCCTCTCTTTCCATGGAGTCAGTAAATAATGTAACCCTGAACAGCTGATAACTCTACACAAAGAGAATATACACACTAAACAGAGTGCTGCTAACATGTTTTGGAAGCAAACACACATGCACAAACAGAAAGAGAGTTTTGAAAAAGAAAAGACTAATTATCTACCCATTAACCAATCCTTCAGTCACCAACAGCATATATGCCTACAAGTCCTATATGGTCATCCAACCTGCTAGAGACAGCAACCAAATATGTCTCACATTACATGTACTTATACAAGGCTGCTTGCTAGTCTTATTATCCTTTTCAAGTTACTCATGATACTCTCTCAAAGAGTTACAACTGTTTCTCATCAGCAAAATCAGGTTAAGGCTGGTGTGAGCTTTGGATCTTACAGTGGCTGGCCGAAAGATATGGATTCCAAACATATATTTGCCTTCAATGTTAAATGCAGGCATGGGTGGATGTGGGGTAAAGAACTTAACTTCCTAGCAACATGGTTTCAAGTTCAGTTTCACTGCATAGCACCATGGGCAACTGTCTCTGACTCTAACCCAAACCCACCCTTGTGAACAGATTTGGAAGATGGGATTTGAAAGAAGGGTGCTGCTTGTGCATGCATTTAAATGCATGTGTGTATGCATTTACATTTGAACTTCTCTGAAAATTCCTAAGATAAGAGCAGTGATGTTTTTATCATTTCCTGTCTGCTGCCCTTGAACCTTTGAAGACATGTGGAACAAGAGATCCTTTACTTATAAAGTCAGTAAGAATTAGAGACAGGAAGGACATCTGGCTGTAAAACAGCACTTCATTAATATATTCATCTAACCCACGCCTGCCTGGAAAAATGGACATAAAATCAAATGGAATATAATGAATTTCTATGCAACATAGTTACTTTTATGACTTTGTATACTCTAATAAAGACTTGTACCACAAGACCTTAGTTTAAGTATGCAACGCAGGAGTGTTAACTTCCATATTAGTTACAGCTTGAAGTTATATAAAGTCCCAACATAAATCACATCAGCGCATTAATTTCTCTATTTATTACTCTCATTGACCTGTCCTAAACATGTCTAATTCTTCTAAGATTGTAACCACCTGGAATTCTCTGCTCATTCATGTTTTTCTCTTAAACACTAACAAGCAATAAATTAAGCAAAAGATCAACTGTACTAAACCTTGTTGATAAAAAGTTTTTAATTTTTTATCAAAGTTGCACATAGCTTTTAATCTGTTTGTTGTTATACTTCTGTTGAAATTCACTAACTTGGTTTCAATTTATTTTGAAAATAACCTTTTAACTTTTACTTTATTCATTCACAGGACTGCAGCCATGTTGTGGCATCAGCTTGAAAGTTTTTAGTAAAAAAAAAAAAAACCCACTGTGCTTATAAATATATAAATAAATAAATATATATATATATATATATATATATATATATATATATATATAGATAGATAGATAGATAGATAGATAGATAGATAGATAGATAGAGATATATAGATATACTCTTTTACTCGTTTACTTGTTTCAGTCATTTGACTGCGGCCATGCTGGAGCACCGCCTTTAGTTGAGCAAATCGACCCCGGGACTTATTCTTTGTAAGCCCAGTACTTATTCTATCGGTTTCTTTTGCCGAACCGCTAAGTGACAGAGACGTAAATACACCAGCATCGGTTGTCAAGCAATGCTTGGGGGACAAAGACAGACACACAAACACATACACACACACACACATATATATATATATACATATATATGACAGGCTTCTTTCAGTTTCTGTCTACCAAATCCACTCACAAGGCATTGGTCGGCCCGAGGCTATAGCAGAAGACACTTGCCCAAGATGCCACGCAGTGGGACTGAACCCGGAACCATGTGGTTGATTAGCAAGCTACTTACCACACAGCCACTCCCGCGCCTAACTGTGTATACATTTTTAACTATAATCGTACACTGTATTCTTCCTATTTTTATGTTTTCATTTTGTTTTAAATATATCTTCAAGTAAAAGATAAAAGATCAGTAACTACAGCAATGTTGTATTAGGATAGTCTAAAATCAAACACATTTAAATCTACCAAATGCAATGAATCTTTTTATTTTCCCTTATGCTCCCATAGTTGGAATGAAAGTTTTGCTGAAACATTTATTAGTGATGTCTACTTCTTGCCTACCTGTAACTCACCACATAACCACACGACAGTGAAGTAGAAGTCATTCTAGTTATTAATCACTAAGGTAAACTGGAATGCATAAAATGACACACCTTACACAACGGTTGTAGCAAGATTTGAACTTATTACCACAAACCCTAGTGCCTTAACCTTACACAGTCTGAATAATAAATTATCCACAATGATGTGCCTCTGAGCAATCTAGGCAACCTTGCTCCAGTTTGCCTACATTCACAGCTGAATGGAAAAGAGTCAAGCAATAAAAACAATTGCTCAAAAAACAGTTCCTATCTGACTATCTTTCTATCTATATCATAAGACTCATAATGCCAGTTACCCAGATTCATGATGGATAAATGAATAAGATCATATTCCTCATCACCTAAATCGGATGCTTCTCCATTGCAGAGTTCAAGCCAGGAATTTTGAAGGGAGGAGAGTAGTTGATTTAATAACCCCAACCCTCCACTTTTTAAAAGGTACTTTATTTTATCAACACTGAAGGGATGAAAAGCAAAGATAACTTTGGCAGGATTTGAACTCAGAACATAAAGAGCTGAAAGAACTGCAATTTTGTCAGATGATTGCAAGCTTGCCAGCTTTTTCTTTCAAACTCTCTCTCTTTATATATATGGTTCAAATGCACAAAAAAAAAAACCAAACACAGAGGACAGAGACAGGTAAGGGAACAACAAACAAGGTGCTCAGGAAAATGGAAAAGTCCTTGACATTCATATATATATCAGTGGCATATGGTGGTTGTTGTATTGAGTGTGACAGCACACCCAATCCCACTAAATTTCAAACAGGAGCATAACAAAAAATTTTCCATTAAGATTTGTGATTAAATTAATGAGCAATGTTAATATTTATAATGAATTTGCCATTTTTGATGGATGTGCAGCACACACCTAGCACACTCCGAATATATGCCCGTTTTATATATATATATATATATATATACACACACACACACACACACACACACACACACACAAATATATAAATTTGCTAAAAGAAACCAATGCTAGAATAGAATAATGACTTAATATCTTAGGGAAAAAAAATCATGCTGACAAAAAAATTGAATTGTTAACCTCATTTTTTATGGGAGGGGGACCCTTGATATGATTCAGTCCCTATTTGACATCAGATGATATAAAATACATGTTATATATAATACCAAAAACTGAAGTTAGAAAATGGAACAAATATCACTTGTCAAGAATGAAGAAGAAAGAAATATTTCAAGAGACACAGAGAGGATAGATGGCTAGCTATAAAGATACAATACCTAAAAATCAATGAAAAAACTGAACATGTCTGAATCTGTCAAAGTATTATTCTTACACTCTCTTGCTAAACCTAAACAGCTTCAAACCATGTATGCTTCTACTAATACTGCTGCAACTGCCCAATGATCTCCTTTTAGTTGCTATTTAATCTATAATAATGAGTTGATTTCCTAAGTGAACATTTCCTGTAGTTAGAAAAATATCTCAACGACTAACAAAGACAAGATGAAATATAAAATGGAAACTTAGCAATTCCCATACAACCCTATGGGAAACAAGTGTATGCATGTACAGATAAATATATTAATGTTGTATGCATATGTAGTTACAGACACATATGTATACAGAGTGAAGTTGTGTAAAGAAAATAGATTATAGATTACATGTAAAAAAAAAAATGCTATTTCATCTGAGAGTTTCATTGACTATTTCGCAATGAATCTCTGAGAACAAAGCCTCTCCAGTTCTTGCATCAAAAGAAATATCTTTTAAAAAAAATGGCAAGTCAACATCTTTCTTTTCTTCATAAATAGAAGGTGAAAAATATATTTCATCTATATATATAAATTTAAAAGAACACTTTAGATTTGCCTACTATATTAAACTGCTATTTGGAACACAGACTGTATGTAAACACTCTAAAAAGTTGATTATTACTCTTAATTTTTATTGCACTTTTAACATAGATTTGATAACATAGACATCCAAAGATTTTTTTTTCCAATTTTCATTGCTTCTAATAAGAAAATGTTTGAAGTTGTGAGAATGTTATGAACAAAAGTTCACACTCCACCAATTGATTCTCAACAAAATACATATGAGCTAAGGAGAGAGACTAATTGGATACTTGGTCTGCAAGAAAAAGCAGCAAAATCTCCCTAAAATCTCAAACTTAGGCAAGAATTTTCTACTGCAGTTCCAGGCTGACCAATGTCTAATGAGTGAATTTATGTGGAAGCCCATCAAATGTGTATGTGTGTGTGTGTGTGCGCGCGTGAGTGTGTGTGTGTGTGTGCGTGTGTCTTTGTTTCTGTGTCATCATCCCCTACCCACGATGCTTGACAACCAGTGTTGGTTTGTATGCCCATAACTTAGCAGAGCAGATCGGCAACAGAGACCAATAGAATAAGTAGCAAACTTTAAAAATAAGTATAGGAGTCAATCTGTTCAAATAAAATCCTTCGAGATGTTGACCCAGCATGGCTGCAGTCTAATGACTGAAACAAGTAAAGGAAAACAGATGAAGAAAATATCTATATGCACATGTCTCTATATAATAATAGTCAATACAAATGTTAGCTGATTGGATGATTTCTCAGGTCACACTTGACATTGTATAGAAAAAGTAAAAGAGAAATACAAAGAGTGTTAATATAAGGAGTGCAGGATTGGTACACATGCTAGGCTTGGCAAGAGGCAATGAGTAAAAGGATGTTACACATAAAGAGTGAGAATCATTGAGACAGAGGAATAGGAGAAGTAAAAGTAAATAACAGAATAGTTGGCTGTCGCTGAAAAATGCTCTACAACAGTTAATATTCATTGTAATGAATATTTTCTTTAGATGCTTATTTTCAGTTAAGCTATTCATTAGCAGAGTAAGTTTATTTAGTATATTATTTTTTCTTTTGCATTAATCTCTAAGAAATCTGATAAGTTAAAGCTTTATACCAAACTGTGCCAAACGAATTTTCACTACAATTGCTACAATAATACTAATACACAATATGGCGGTGAGTGGAGGCATGCGGCTTAGTGGTTAGGGTGTTGGACTCATGAACGTAAGATTGTGGTTTCGATTCCTGGACCGGACGATGCGTTGTGTTCTTGAGGAAAACACTTCATTTCATGTTGCTCTAGTCCACTCAGCTGGCAAAAATAAGTAACCTTGCAACAGATTGGCATTCCATCCAGGTGGGGAATATATACGCCACTGAAACCAGGAAACCAGCTCTTATGAGCCTAGCATGGCTTGAGAAGGAAACATTTCTTCTTATAAGGTGGGGAGCTGGCAGAATCATGAATGTGCCAGAAAAAATACTTAGCAGTATTTTTCCGACTTTATGTTCTGAGTTCAAATACTGTCAGGGTCAACTTTGCTTTTCATCTTATTGGGGTTGATAAAATAAGTAACAGTTGAACATGGAGTCAATATAACTGACTTAGCCCCTTCCTCAAAACTGCTGACCTTCTGCCAAAATTTGAAACCATTATTAACCCTTTAGCATTTAAGCCAGCTATATCTAACCAAAATATGTTTAAACTAGACAGATTCAGCTTCTCACACCAACCCTATAATATCATTCTAGAAATAGTACAATCACATCAATGAAATCTCAAAGCTACGAGATAATATATGATTAATTTTAAACAATGTGAATAAGGATTACAGTTGATGAAGTAATCTGAATACTAAAGGGTTAATACACCATGGATAATATCAGGAAGTATAACATACATACAATAATCAAAATTTGTTGTTATATTTGAGGATGGTCTTTGTTTTCCGGTTTTTTGGGGGTTTTTTTTTTTTTTTGCTAAATAACTAGACGCACTATAAACTCGGTCTTCACTTCAGCTTTACTATTATTCTCATTTTAGTGTCTTAGTCTGAAATCTTTTGTCATACACTCTGTGACCTCTTCAGTGACTGTCCATCCCATGTGTCTCATCCAGAATGGACTAAACAGAACAGGGGGAGACATGTGGGATGGAGAGTAATACACTAGACACCCATCTGACTCCTTGCTATATCGAAGCTTGACTATCTTAAGGCAGTGCTCCAGCATGGTCACAGTCAAATGACTGAAACAAGTAAAAGAATAAACAAATTGTTGTTTATATCCCAACATGTTCAGTAACACACAATTTGAATTGCTTTGAATTCTATAAATGTTCCTTATGCAGTAGTCATGTTCAAGTACTGCGCACACCAAGAAAACCAATACTAAATGACATTGAAAACAGTTTGTTCCATAGCGTGAATTTGTTGTATGTATTTTTGTTAGTTAGCCTTATGATTAAATGCATTACACCTGTGATCATATCTTTTGTACTCTGCTGCTGTTATTATTATTTTTTTTCAGGCAGAGTGATTCTATGACTTTGTAATCAAATGTATTTTTTTCTACTCTAGGCACAAGTCCTGAAATTTGGGGGGAGGGAGCCAGTCGATTAGATCGACCCCAGTATGCATCTGGTACCTAATTTATCGGCCCCGAAAGGATGAAAGGCAAAGTTGACCTTGGAGGAATTTGAATTCAGAATGTAAAGACAGACAAAATGCCTATTTCTTTACTACCCACAAGGGGCTAAACACAGAGAGAACAAACCAGGACAGACAAACGGATTAAGTCAATTATATCGACCACAGTGCGTTACTGCTACTTATTTAATCAACCCCAAAAGGATGAAAGGTAAAGTCGATCTCAGCGGAATTTGAACTCAGAACGTAGTGGCAGACAAAATACCACTAAGCATTTTACTTGGCGTGCTCACATTTCTGCCAGCTCGCTGCCTTTAATTAAATGTATCTTTTTAATTTCTTATCCATTGCTTGTACTGGGTCATTGACTTGAAGGGTTTTAGTAAAACAAATTGACCCCAGTACTTATTTTTTAAATCTGGTATTTATTCTATAAGTCTCTTTCACTGGACTGCCATGTTATGGTGGTTAAACAAGCCAACAACAGTTGTCAGGTGTGTGTGTGTAAGGAGGGGGTGCAAAAACAAAAACAAAGATATGCACACACACATATATATACACATGATGGGTTTTCACATAGTTACCATCTATCAAATTCACTCACAAAACACTGGTTTGCCCTGGGCTATATCAGAAGATACTTGCCCAAGGTGCCATGCAGTTGGACTGAACCTGGCACCACATGGTTGCAAAGCGAGCTTCTTAACCACACAGCCATATACCTATATAGGCACAAGAGTGGCTGTGTGGTAAGCTTGCTTACCAACCACATGGTTCCGGGTTCATTCTCACTGCATGGCACCTTGGGGAAGTGTCTTCTACTAGAGCCTCAGGCCAACCAAAGCCTTGTGAGTGGATTTGGTAGATGGAAACTGAAAGAAACCCGTCGTATATATGTGTGTGTGTGAGTGTACGCACACGTATATTTGTATGTTGGTGTTTGTCCCTCCCCCGTCCCCCCCAACATCGCTTGACAATCGATGCTGGTGTGTTTACGTCTCTGTAACTTAGCAGTTCGGCAAAAAGAGACCGATAGAATAGTACTAGGCTTACAAAGAATAAGTCCTGAGGTCGATTTACGTGACTAAAGGTGGTGCTCCAGCATGGCCACAGTCAAAGGACTGAAACAAGTAAAAGAGTAAAAAAGTAAAAAAAGAGATATATATGTGTATGTGTGTGTGTTTAACATCATCATCATTATTTTATATCCACCTACCATGGTGTTATGCTGTGGTATTCAGTAAGCTATGGTGAGCAGTGGAAACTAGTGAATTTAGCCAGTGGTCAGTCACAGAATAAATCAATTTACAAACTAAGTAAATATGTAGTGCAAAAATATAAATAAAAAAATTTCAAGTTACCACTGTGATTATTGAACTATAGACACTTAAACTGATCAGAAGCATAACTCAGACATTTCTACTGCTTGCTGTAGACAGTAAACATTACTTTGCTTGCAGATACAGATATTTGTCAATGAGTTATAAACATAATTCTGTGTGTTAACATTTGGTATGAGAAGAACAGTTCAAATGATTAACCATGCTAGCATTGGAATTCAGTAGTCATATTCTCTAGAGTTATTTTGCATTATGGATATCTTTGTTCTGCCAATTACGCCAAGAATTTGTTTTCAAATAATACTAATTGTTTTCAAAATAATACTAGCCAGAGAGATGAAGAGAGTGTGGAGGAGTAAGATAACAATTACTCCTGTGGTAATTGGAGCATTTGGCACAACAAATTGCTACCTAAAAGACTGAAAGATATTGAAACTGATAGTCACACTCAACTTGCAGAAAAGTGCAATTCTGTATTTTGTAAGAATCTTAAAAAAGCTTCTTGAGATTTGAAGAGACATGTTGTCACCAAACCACAAGATAACATTATAATAATAATAATAACTATAATAATAATAACAATAATAATAATCCTTTCTACTACAGGCACAAGGCCTGAAATTTGGGGGGAGGGGGCCAGTTGATTAGATCAACACCAGTACACAATTGATACTTAATTCATTGACCCTGAAAGTATGAAAGGCAAAGTCAACCATGGCAGAATTTGAACTCAGAACGTAGTGATGGGTGAAATACTGCTAAGCATTTTGTCCAGTGTGCTAACGATTCTGCCAGCTCACTTCCTTAATAATAATAATGATGATGATTTCAAATTTTGACATAAGGCCTGAAATTTTAGGGAAGGAGACAAGTCATTTGCATCGACCCCAGTACTCAACTGGTACTTATTTTATTAACCCTGAAAGGATGAAAGGCAAAGGCAAAGTCAACCTCGATAGAATTTGAACTAGGTAATGTCAGATGAAATGCCACAAAGCATTTTTGGCCATCATAGTAACGATTCTGTCTGCTTGCCACCTTTTTAATAATAATGATGATGATGATAATAATAATAATAATAATAATAATAATAATAATAATAATAATAATAATAATAATAATAATGATAATGATAATATAATAATAATAATAATAGTAATGATAATATAATAATAATAATAATAGTAATGATAATATAATAATAATAATAATGATAATATAATAATAATAATAATAATAATAATAATAATAATAATAATCCTTTCTACTGGAGGCACAAGGCCTCAAATTTGGAGGGAGGAGACTAGTCAATTACATTGACCCCAGTGTTTACTGGTACTTAATTTATCAACACTGAAAGGATGAAAGGCAAAGTCAATCTCATGGAATTTGATCTCAGAACGTATCGATGGGCAAAATACTGCTATGGATTTCATCCAGAGTGCTAATGATTCTGCCAGCTCTGAGATTATTCCGTATGTAAAAACCATCATTTTATATCCTCTTTTCTATGCTGGCATGGAATGGACAGGTTGTCATGTTCTGGGTCATGTTTATGCAGAGTTATCACCATCCTAGATTGGTTGGAGACCATATCTCACTTGTATGTTGTTTTGGCCATCATAGTAGCGATTTCTATGGCTGGATGTCTTTCCTGCCACTAAACACTGTACAGAGTGTACATGCATATAAAGTCCACCCAAACCCACCCAAAACAGTTATCTCTCATCCTTTCACCAGGCTAACTGTGCCATGCCATGGAAACTACGTGCTACCCATTTTTCTGGAATTCCTTTCCCATCTGCGTTTTCCTTACATCTATCAACTTACAGCTGTTGAAGCTATATGTAAACCACAGTAACTGTAGAAGACATGCATAGGTCACAGGTTCAACCCACCCTCCTGACTTGTATCATAGAATTTCTTTGGTTTCTTTTTTTAATAGTCTCAAATGAGATTTTTACTGTGGTTTCGAAAGAATTTTACATATAATCTCCCACAAGACTTAGCCTATAACATCCTACTGATGTCAATACATACAGCTGAAGTCAATACATACAGATATACATTTGTCAATATTTTTCCATAATATGAACTGATTAATAGAATGATACATCTCAGAGAAAAATCTCTCCATATCCTCTGCTAGTATACTAACAAAATATATGGCTTTGAAAAGATATATTTTCTAAATCATTATGTGCATATTTATGTACATTTATTATTTCTTCTTCCTATACCATACCTACAGACATCAGTGATCATGAAGCTCCATGCCTCTCTGTCCTCCACACAATTTAGAGTGTTACTGGACTGGTTTCTTTGAAGCCAGCTGCTAAGGCCATTGAGTATCTTCTTCTGTCTCCTCCAGGTCTTTTTCCTTTGAGTTTTCTGATTGTAACCAAATACTCAAGGCATTTTATTCTCATACAAATATATGTGTGTGTGTGTGTGTGTGTATACGCACGCACGCTTGCTTGCTCACTCACTCACTCACTCAAGATTACGAATCTTCAGACTTCATGAACATTTCATAATGGTATAGAAATTAGTCTTGCATTATATAATTCATATATTTTCAAAACATATAATTTATACAAATGTAAAATGCTAAAAGGTTAAAATGCTTTCATAAGATTAAAATAGCTGTAACAAATAATCAAGCCATTAGTAAAATAAGAGAGATGCATCTTAATTTAGGCAATACTAAATACCAACTGCTTAATGCATTTACAATCAATCATATACTTCCATCTGAGCATGGTTAATTGCAAACTGCAGCCTAGCAAATGAGGAGATTAGGAAATAATTTTTATTAGACTTTCAAGTTTAGTTAGTAAATGAAGTATTTCATATGAATCAAAAGAAGAGGAGTAAAAATCATCTTAGTATGTGGAGAAGTTAAGATCATACTATAATAATAATGGAATCTTGTCAAGGAAACAAAATGATTCAAAGCGAACAGCAAATAGAAATACATAAGAAAATATATAAATATATATTTTCCTCCCTAAAGAATATCAAATATCTCAAAAAAGTCACACACACTCAGTCATATATTGGTTTCACATTTTGGTACAAGGCCAGCAATTTTACAGGCGGGTAAGTTGATTACATCGACCCCAGTATTCAACTGGTACTTATTTTATCAACCCCAAAAGGATGAAAGGCAAAGTCAACCTCAACAGAATTTGGACTCAGATTGTAAGGATGGATGAAATACCACAAAACATTTTGCCCAGTGTGCTAACGATTCTGCTAGCTTGCCACCTTATCCCTCCTCACCAGTTCTATATTACATACTTCACTGTATCAAAATATTTTTCTAGAATATGCACACTTGAAATTGGGGTGTAACGAATATGCCACCAAATATGATATAATATATATATATATATATATATATGTTGAGATGGCATTTTAAAAATCAACATTAAATATCTTTGTATTTAATAGTACTTATCAATCAGCTTGGTTCTCTTTTGAAATCTAACCCATTATGTAGCATTAATATTTAAGCACTAAGATTTCAACAACTTTCTGTGTTTTGACATGTTGAACTCCATTATCCCTAAATTAAGATATAGCAACTGCTCTAATTACTGTGTTAGCATCACTATTCTGTTACAGCCTAATACTCTTTTTTTTTTCTTTCAAGATGCATCCAATACATTTGTGAAGTCTTACAACTCACTGATTTCATATTTGCACGATCCAAGCATCATTGAACCAAATAACTATAAGAAGCACTTTAATCAGCTGTGTCCAATCAATCAAAAGACTCAAGTAGACAGCAATATTTAACTACCTTTGTCAGCAAATCTTCCAAAAACAAAAAAAAACAAACAAAAAATAGGCACTAAAATTGATGGAATGCATCCATGCTTTGATGAATTCAATTAAAACTTCATCTACTTCAGCAGACTTTATTTGAAATTGAATGAAAGCTCTACAATAATGGTATGAGCAATATCAAATAATGCATCACTATATCAACAAATCATGTAAAAATACTATTTCACATATGAAAATATTGCAGAATGGATAAAGCATTAATCATGAGTATACCTTGCTAACAAAATGATTCTTTACTTTCTCCAAGAAGAAATATAATTAGTCTAAAAGCCTGTGGAAAATTTTGTGAGGTGGTGCAATTAGTTAAAGAATTATGCTTATACAATCCTTTCCTATACACAAGCACTTTATTTCATTTTTATTTATTTATTGTAATGAAAATATATGCCCATACTTATTTCTTTGATTCCTGAAGAACTGAAAATCACGGACACTGTTGGTCAGGAGCCTCTTAGAATCTACATTAACGCTTTAGCATTCAGATTACTCCATCAAATACATTGCAAATTTATTCACATTGTTTTGAGTAAATCATACCTTACCTCATCCTAATGTCATTCATTATTTTTTAAATGATATTGTAGGGTAGGTGTAAGAGGTCAGATGTGGTCAGTTTTAACATAAAACAGGTAGAATATTTGGGCTGGATAAGGCTGGCTTAAATGCTAAGAGATTAATTTATAAACAGGAAATTCAAATTCTCACAGTTGTCAGACTATTTTAGTGGTACCTTCTACAGACTTGTACCTTGCACATTACCGTATTAATATACTTATTTCATTTACACTAATGTATAGATTCCTCTATTTTATCTATGTAAATTTAATATTTGCTTAATTTGAAGTGCATTGACCAAGGTAACCAACTCTAGTTCAGAAAAATCAGTAACCCAGAAAGCCTTTGGAACCAAAAGTTCCAGAAAACTGATGTTTTACTTGTATTCTTTGCTGGTGTATACCAATAATTATTTAGGAGTGGTAAAGAGGCAAAATTGTACTCTGAACTTTATTTTGTGAATCATTATTAAAAACCATTAACCATTATCAATCTATTTTTCAATAATAATTATCTGTTTCAATGCGGGTTTTCATGCATCAAGTAAGCTTGTTTGTTTGCTCATTTCATATTCATTTTCCCGTCAAAGCATGGCTTAGCTGAATATATAATTGAAGCATTGTTATATATCTAGATCCGCACTGAGGAAATGACAAAGGATTGGGAGTTGTGGCGATTTGTTATACTTGAGAAGACACGGCAAGCCAAAAACAATTGCTGTCATCCATACATACAAGTTTGTACTTTACAGGTGCCGGTACCATGTAAAATGCACTCATGCCAGTGTGTGTAGTCACACCCACCACACTTTGTAAACTGGTTGGTATTAGGAAGGGCATCCAGCTGTAGAAACCATGCCACAGCAGACAATTTGGAGTCTGGACAGTTCCCCAGCAGGCCAGTTCTTCAGCTAGTCAGCTCCCCAGCAGGCCAGTTCCTGTTAAACTGTCCAATCCAAGTCAGCATGGAAAACAGGCATTAAACAATGATGACGATGATGATGATAATGATTCATCTCTTAGTAATTCTATTTTTTCAAGTAAGGTATATTTCATTCTAAATGTCTTGCAGACATAAATTCAACAGATGAGTTGTTGACAATGTCATCACTTGAAGCTCAGCAATTTTTGACGAAATGCAAGTGCACACACACACACATATTCAACAGGCTTTTTTACTTTCTTACCAAATGTACTTATAAGGCATTAATCAGTTCAGAGCATCCATGGTGCCTTGTGCCATACAGTGAAACTAAATTTAAAACCATGTGGACCAGAAAAGAACTTCTTAACAACCACACAGCCATATCTGCACTTATATGGTATATCAAAATTGAAAAACATATTTTTGGTTTATATTGTAAAGTAATTTAAATTAAAAGATTCTTACTGAAATCATTAAGTTGACTTTAATTCTGAGAAAATCAAAATAGAAAATAAATTTAATGGATTTGTAAATCAAGTTACTTTTTTTTTAATTCCTTTCTAAATAAAATATTTTGCTAACAAAATCTATTTATGTACAACATAGCATAAATCAGAACCGAAATATATTTAAATACTATAAAGCCATACTGTGGGTTAAATAAAAATCTCAATACATTCTTTCTACATTATTGATATTTATAAAAAAAAAAAGAGAGGGAGGGAGTCCACTGCCTGAGCCTTTTACTGTGTGTTGACCACTACTCAGAGAAGATTGACCTAGTTCTTTTCCCAATCAACAGCTATGCTATTGATTGGGAAAAGAACTATGATATCGATTGAGGAGAGTGGTCATGAATTGACTAGAGTCATGATGGATAACCTAATTTGTGCTTTTAATGGCTTGTCATAAATTGAATAATATCTGTTCATGATAACACAAACACATTACAGTGGATAAAATCCTAATTGACTTTACACAAAACTTTTCTTAACTTATTTATTGTTATTCATAAGTAAAAAAACACAGATGAAATTTTTTATAAACTCTTAGTTCAATGTGAAATTTAAACAAACCATTTCTTGCAAGCTCATTATTATAACATTCTAATGAGAAGAAATTTATAGCAAAATGTAAGTGTTGGTTCTTTCATCTAAATGTAGTAGTATCAAAGTATTTCACTTGCTAACTTATCCAACTTCACTGATGCTGTGGCTATTTAGCATCTGGTCCACCCCCAACTGAGCAAACACATGATCAGAAGTATTCTAGCTATGACCGGCTAAACTTTGCCATCTTTTTAGAGATATATAGAAATACATTATCTAATCTGACTTTAAGATGGTGGAGTGACGTTTGAGAGAATTTTTGCTGTTATTTCTATTAGGTCAGGTAGCCAGCTGAATGCTTCCTTTCCGACACATTTGTCATATTAAAGATTTAACCTTTTAGCATTCAGATTACTCTTTCAAATATCATACACTACCACATAACTTCGAGATTTCAATGATGTGATTATTTATTTTTAGAATGACATTGTATGATAGGTGTAAGAGGCTGGATCTTGTCAGTTTGAACATAAAACAAGTTTTGCCAAACCACTAAGTTATGGAGATGTAAACAAGCCAATACTGGTAATGAGGGACAAACATGAACCCAAAGACACACACAAGTGTATACATACATCTCTATGCATGTGTGTAACATTAAAAGAAAATAGATATGAAACAATGTTTTTTACATCTATTGTATAATACAGTTATATAAGTGTTTCTATAAATGTATAAATATATATTGAGAGTATTGAAGCAAAACATTTCACTAATTTCATTAAGACAAGTGAACACTGAAAGACCGTATTATTTTCATATAAAGTTATATTAACATCAGGAACTGTTAGACAAAAAAGAAGTGTTAATGAAGAAATTCATTTTTGATGGAAATTAAATGAATGGGTATTTTAGAAACAAGTGTCAAAAAAATTAGAATAAAACTATTGATAATTAATTGTTAAACTAATTTGTTTCCATTCATCAAAAGTTTGTCAATATTTTTAAAGGAGAACTTACTTGGAAAAGAATTGTAAAGTTCAACAATGAAAATTAAATTTATGAATACACAAAATCTTTATATTCTTATGAATGAAAAAATATTGTTAAAAAGTTCTTTTCTGTCTTGTAAGTAATTGTAATCATATTCTATACAAGGTTTTAGAATATGTTTACAAATATTTCTTTAATGGAAAGAAATGGGCAGTGTTCAGGCTGATTGTAAACCCCATCACATGGTATTCAATGAAGAAATAAGAAAAATAGAAGAAAGTCCCATTTCAGATTTAGGAAGCATCTGATGACTATGTCATCATCTTCAACCACTTGATATTACTGTCTCAAATCTTAGGATTCATAGGGTCAATTACACAGTTTCCACAGGGTAAAAGTGACTGAGATCACAACACTCACCTTGAGCATGATGGCAGCCTATTACAGGATTACTCATTTACGACTAAGTGAACTGGAGCAATGTGAAAAGAAAGTGCTTTGCTAAAGAACACAATACACTGCCTGGTCCTAGAACTGAAACCAAAATCTTGCAATTGTGAGTGCAGTACCCTAATAACTTTGTCACACACATTCACCATAAATATATGAGGAGAGGGAAAAAAATTAACCACCAATATACTGTTTATACTACTGTCAGTGTTAAAGCATCCTAACACTCAGTAATCAGAATTAGATCATTATTGAAAAATGTATATCATATTTGAATCAATGTCAAGTTAATAACAAGAAATATGTGATTGGAAATACAAAACAAGACTAAATGTAACTAAAATGAAAAAGTTCACTTTAGTAATACAGTTTCAGGTATATACAATACAGAACATCTATTTAGTATTTCTCTATCACTTCTTCAGCTCAGTACAGTAAAATCAATGCTTCACTGATGAGATCTAATAAGACTGAAAATTTTCCAAAATTGTTTCCCATATTTGCCAAAATACTATTAGTTATTGAGCTAATGTTGTCTTTTCTTTACCACATAATTATTTTTAATTAGATTACTGTTTAATACCCGCAAGATTAAGTTAACACTAACTTAAATTGTAAAAGTGTGTGAATTGAGGTGAATGTGGAGAGAAGAGGAATTTTCTATTCAGTAGACTTAATCAAACTCATGGATTCACTTATAATTTTTCCTGACACTTACCGCCACAAAATTCCTTAGCTTCTGAGGGGTTTTTCCCCCTTCAGTTATGAAAGGTTTAATGACATACACACTTTCATTTTATTTAGCTCATTCTTGGGAGACATATCTTGACAGTTTCAATAGACAGTCTTCCAATGTTCTCTGTTCACTACCATTCATAAAGGTTTGAAGAGCACTAGAAATAGCTTGAAGATCATATCTTTTTTAAGATGAATTTCTGGGTCTTTTTCTTCAAATAATGCTCTATTCTCAAATTCTGCCAGGTAAAGATGACTGTCAGGTGATGTGTTATTTCTGTTCCAAGCAATGATTCCTTTCTTTTCTGAAACAATAACAATTTGCTGATTTGCAGCCCAATTGACAACTGTGAAAAAGCTTATTAAAACACTTGAACTCATGTGTTTATTAGTTTGGATGTGATATCTACTGCAAGATACCAAGCCTTTTGCCTAGCAGGATAATGGTCAATCTCCAAAAGCTATGAAGGTGTCAGTCAATATTTTTTTCTATGAGATTCTACAAGTTAAACAAAAATGGAGATAGTTAACATCTTTATGTTCATGACTATGCAAGTTCAATCACTAGTGCATACCTAGGATGAGGCTTGTTGAAATTATAGTTTTTTCATTTCTTATGAAAAGCTATTATATAACACAATCTCAAAAGTGTTCTGAAGTCAATACAAATATGCAGCAAGTTTCATTGATGTTATATGTGCTTCTCTGTAAATAACTTGTTAAAGCTTTCATCATATGAAAGATGAAATTTTGTTCATAACCTGAATCTTAAATATTAGAAAATGAAAAAGATCTCAAATGTAAACTTTAGCAAAGTTATTTTCCTTTAATATTAGTTTAGCTAACAGCCACCATTAGATATAACAATAATGAAGAAAGATGAATTTGGATATTGATCCTGGACTTAAACTTCTGACCTTCAAATATACAGGTAAGAAAACAGAAGTATATATTGGAAACATATCATTCTGGGCATTGACAATATATGACCTAAATACAATTACTTTCTGGAACATAAAAACAAAACATAATTCTATTTATTCCCAAATTTCAGAATGAAAAGTTTAAAAGAAAAAAACAATATCAGACAAGATAATCTGAAGATGAAGTGGTATAAAGTTTGTTTGTAAAAACCTACTTCACTTAATAATTGATAGGAAGATTTTGAAAGTAAAATAACCTAAATGTTTTCAATTGATACAATATTTATTGTTTTGCTACTTATAGAAAGCTTCTTATGTTAAAGCCAACATATATGGAAGCCAATAACATACAAATAAAGATTCAAAAATTATTCCTATGCCACCTACTACACGGTCACATCATCCAACAGAAGAAAATACAATAACATCTAACTGTAACTTATATGGATGCCACACATCTCTAACAAAATACAGAACTACTTTTTCACTCTGGTTTGAATAAAAATTGGTTCTAATTATTCCTGCCAATCATCTCTAATGCAGATTTTTTTGCTGTAATCTAAACCATATTTTACGTTTATTCATTAATATTGAATTAAATCAAACATCAAATTAATATCAACTATTCTACTTTTATTTAACCCTTTAGCATTCAGATTACTCTGTAAAGTATCATATTTATTCACATTGTTTTGAATTAAACATGCAGCCTTGAGATTTTGATGATGTCTTTCACTCTTTTACTTGTTTCAGTCATTTGATTGCGGCCATGCTGGAGCACCGCCTTTTTAGTCGAGCAAATCGACCCCGGCACTTATTCTTTTGTAAGCCCAGTACTTATTCTATCGGTCTCTTTTGCTGAACCGCTAAGTGACGGGGATGTAAACACACTAGCATCGGTTGTCAAGCAATGCTTGGGGGACAAACACACACACACACACACACCACACACACACACACACACACACACACATATATATACATATATACAACAGGCTTCTTTCAGTTTCCGTCTACCAAATCCACTCACAAGGCATTGGTCAGGCCGAGGCTATAGCAGAAGACACTTGCCCAAGATGCCACGCAGTGGGACTGAGCCCGGAACCATGTGGTTGGTTAGCAAGCTACTTACCACACAGCCACTCCTGTGTTTATTTTTAGTACGACATTGTAGTGTAGGTGTGAGAGGCTGGATGTGGCCAGTCTGAACATAAAACTGGAAAAATATCTGAGCCAGTTAAAATGCTACAGGGCTAACCCTTTTCATACCAACCCACCTGAGATCACCCCCAAATCCTATGATACAATCTGGCCATTTTAAAGTAATCTAAATTAAAACCTTTCATCAAAATTATATGTTCATTTATGTTCCATACACAAGATTGATAATGACAAAAATCCTAAATTCTTCATTATTTTCAAAATTAACAGAAACAAAGGAAGTGCATTCCAATAAATATTTGAAAACAAAAGTGTTAAACAGCAGAAATTCCAAAGCCAAATAGTAATATTGCAGAATCAGATTTGAATTATGGCATGAAATTGCACATCAACATTTAAACAGGAATGTTTATCTGATACAAGGCTGAGCCATTAAAACATTACTTCTTTTATCAGCTTTTATGTTTTCAGAGATTCTGCCATAAAATTTATTTTGTAAATATTTAAAATCAGATATTGTTTTAATTAATATACCTAAGAAATGGGATAATAAAAATTCTAAACAAACAATTAATTTAAAACATAATACCTTCTACAAGATTGATATATTTACTTAAGCATAAAACTACT
Source organism: Octopus sinensis (assembly GCF_006345805.1). NCBI lineage: Eukaryota > Metazoa > Mollusca > Cephalopoda > Octopoda > Octopodidae > Octopus > Octopus sinensis. The sequence goes on along the minus strand of NC_042997.1, from coordinate 142,326,720 downwards.
TCTGTCAAGTTACAACATATTATATGCAACATTACATGTATGTGTATAGTAATAAAGATGAAACAATTGGATAATTTGGGTATTACTACATCTGTTTCAGTATTGATACCCTTATCTTCCCACCACTCTCTTTTTCTCTCTGTGTGTGCGTAGTTAAAAATGTTGCATTAAGAAGTATTATAACAACCAACCATATAATATATGTGTTACTATATTTTGTGTCCATTGAGATAAAAGCTATCAATATGACCTATTGTAGATATGACCCATCTTTTCTCTGAAAACATTAATTGAATAGATAACAAATGATATGCTTTTATTCTTTTACTTGTTTCAGTTATTTGACTGCAGCCATGCTGGAGCACTGTTTTAAAGGGTTTTAGTTGAAGAAATTGACTTATTCTTTGTAAGCCTAGTAATTATTTGATTGGTCTGTTGAACTACTAAGTTACAGGGCCATAAACACACCAACATCAGTTGTCAAGTGATGGTGGGGAGGACAAAGACACACACACACACACACACACACACACACACACACATATACATGACAGGCTTCTTTTAGTTTCCATCTACCAAATGAAGTCAGAAGGCTTTAGTCGGCCTGAGGCTATAGTAGAAGACACTTGCTGAAGGCACTACACAGTGGGACTGAACCTGGACCCATATGGTTGGGAAGTCACACCTGCACCTAATTCATAGAAAAAAAATTACATGATATTTCAAAATAAATAAAATGAAAGTGAATAATTCCATACATGACCAGAATGTATAAGTTCCTTAACTGTAGGAGGATGAGCGGTAGATTTTTCTTTGGACAGGTCATTAGTCTATCACAGATAACTTCCCAGAAAGAGCTGGTAACCGTTTTCTTTGGCATACTGAATGAAGTAATGCTCCATTGACTTACTTAAACTTCTACAAGTTATCATGGTACATGTAAGACTAGCAGGTAGCAAATTTTCAGAAATACAATTCTGGTATCAATCTTTTAATCTCAATCTCATGTACAGCTCAAAACATTATACCATAATTACCAATAATTGTTATTTTACAAACCTATTATACAGATTGTCAATTATAATAAGACATTTTGAATTGAATGTTTAAAATCAGACACTCAACTGTCTATGAATTTGTTTAGTTTATCATGCAATTGCCTACATTTTTGTAAAAGCAATAATTATAATAGGCATGTAATAACAGTTGTACTGATATATTTTGTAAAAAAATTTAAATCAATAAAAAGTAATAAATTGAAACACTACTTAGTAACAAACAATATCTCCAAAATACAAACCCAAGAATATGTTACTTTTCTTTTACACTTTTACTAGTTTAAATCATTAGATATTGGCCATGCAGGAGCATAGTCTTCAAGAGCTTTAACTGATCATATTGATCTCAGTTATTATTCAGACTTGTACTTATTTTAACTATGTCTATCTATCTACCATCATCGTCATCATCATCATCATCGTTTAATGCCATTGTCCATGCTGGCATGGTTTAGGCAGTTTGACCAGAGCTGGCCAGCTGGGTGAGTGGGTGGGGAGGACTGCACCAGACTCCAATCTGATTTTGCATGGTTTCTATGGCTGGATGCCCTTCCTAACACCAACCACTTTACAGAGTATCCTGTGTGTTTTTATTCGGCACCACACAGGTGCTTTATGTAGCACCGCATGGTTGCTTATATGTGACACCATAACACTCTTTTATGTAGCACCACCATGAGTGCTTTACACCACCAGAAGGACAACCCAACTCTATCTCTACATACACAGTTTACTCCTGTAAACACATTCATGTGCATGCATGCATGCACATGCGCACGCGTGCACGCACACACACAAAACATGAGTGTGCACAACAAATTTTCATACAATTTCTGCCTACCAAATTCCACTCACAAAAACTGTTCAACCCAAGCCTATTGTCAAAGGAACTTGCTCAAGAGTTTGGCCAGCTAGTCAAATCTGGAAACACATGGCTGTGAAATGAATTGTTGAAACCTAATACTTGATGAACCTAATACTTGATGAAATAATTACATTTATCAAGCAAATAAAGTCAACCTATAGTATGGAATAATATCACTGATATACTATCAGCTGGCTGTTGTTTTGTCTCATCATGTGTAAATATGATTCAAATAATATAATCTATCTTGTATATACAATTGAAGCAGTATCAAATTAAAATAGCTATACAAACATGGTTGATACCAGTGCCCCCTCACTGGCTCCCATGCTGGTGGCACATAAAAAGCACTATCTGAATGTGACCGATGCCAGGGCCACCTGACTGGCTCCTATGCCGGTGGCACGTAAAAAGCACCATCCAAACGTGACTGATGGCAGTGCCCAAACTGGCTCCTGTGTCAGTGGCACATAAAAGGCACCATCCAAAAGTGATTGATGCCAGGCTCACCTGACTGGCTCCTGTGCCGGTGGCACGTAAAAAGCATCCACTACACTCTCAGAGTGGTTGGCATTAAGAAGGGCATCCAGCTGTAGAAACATTGCCAGATCAGAGTGGAGACTGGTGCAGCCACTGGCTCTCCAGATCTCAGTGAAACTGTCCAAACCATGCCAGTATGGAAAACAGACATTAAACGATGATGATGATGATTTATATAACATACTTAATGTATATATACATCATTGTCAGACAAGTTACAGCAGAATTTGTCAAGAGATAACATTATTTATGGGCATGCTGTGGTTAAAGATACAATACATATCAATGGGAAACATCCATAAAAAATGTTATCTCTGGATCAATACTGTTGTAACTTAACTGTCAATGGTGTATATACATTAAGAATGATACATAGATGGCTTTAATACTGCCTCAATTGCAGATGCTGAAGTTTTATGCATTTATTTGTTACTGTTTATTCACTGTTACCAATATCAGATGTGAAGAATGTCATGTAGGCATCTGGCTGGCTTTGAGTATACATCATTGATGAGGCCCAAGGAGGCCAAAATTTGCCTGGCACTCTCACTGATCGCTGCTGGGATGGTTGTCTCCCTCTGATATATATATAGTACTTTTAAATAGAGTATGTCCATAAAAGATGTTATCTTTGAATGAATACTGCAGTAACTTGGCTATCAACTATGTATATGCCCCAGCATGGCCGCGGCCTTCGGGCTAAAACATTTTAAAGGATTTTATATATAAGGTATGATACATTGATGGTGACTCCAGTAATTCTTTAGTACAAACCTTTTATAGAAAAACTATTACATGCATACTTAATTAAAATTATACAATATGCACCATATGGTACATATACATTAAAGCAAAAGAAAATATATGTTATAATATTCTATTTAATATTTTGAAAAACCAACAGTTGGTGCCATAGTCAAGCTGGATAAATCTTAAGTTCCTTTAACAGATGAAGTGTTTACAATCTTAGCTTATAAAGGAGATTTCATTTCACATTTCAAGTTCTATTAATATTGCTGTAATACCACTTAAGTATCCTATTAAGCCAATTATGGAAACTTATTAGTTCAGTCTAAAGTTCAGCATTGTCTTGCAGACACTTATGGATTTTCTATTTTACATAAAATATAAACAAAAGAAAGTATGTTCAATGCTAACTTATAAATATTCAGTACTCTCAAAACAACAATGATTTACTATCTGCTAGTAAAAGTCTTTAATGCTAGTCATCCTTCAATTGTTGCTTTTTTTTTTTCTTTCTCCCCTTCCTCCTCTACTAAGAATCTTTATCTCAAACAATGTTTTATAACTTCTTTTGCCATATAAATTTTTTATTACTTGGTATCAAATTGTAAAGACTATAAAAGTTCTGGAATTTGAAGATTGAAAATTTATAGCACTTATGACAGCACTGAACAAAAGAAGATTAATATTTAATTAAAAATATATGTAGATACAACACTGTCTTAAAAAATGCACTTTAAATATTACAGAAAAACATTCAAAGCAATCATAAGTGGAGCAGTTAAAATCAGTATCAAAACAATAATGGGTATTTAAATAGCATCTATTTTGTATTGGAAACCAATATAATATAAGCAGTTGTTGATGTTGTTTAGCCTAATATTGTTCTGCCTGTTTAATAACCAGATGAATAGAGAAATAGAAGGGAAGGAGAATAAATATATGAATGAACAGACACACAGAAACATGAATGAATACAGAGACTGAAAATGAATGGACAGAGACACAGATGACTGAACAGGTATACAAACAAATAAAGACAGACAATCAGACAGGAAGATGAATGAACTGATAGACAGACCAGTTAAGGCAAGAAAGCCAATTAGAAGAGTGAAGTAAAATCCAGAATGGGAGGCAACCCCACATTGGCCTGTAATCCAAGTATGGTAGTTGAATGTAGTTACCAGGACAAGACATTAAGCTTTTTTGAGATTAAGGGCTTTGGGGATGGTGAAGTAAACCCTTAGTTACCCAGAGTTGTAGTACTTGTCAAGGGCTTCAGTTATGAGTCAAATAGTAGAAGATAGTCTTAAGCATATAGAACTCAGAAGAGAGCTGGTCCTTTAGCCATGCCATTGAGACACGCTGGTGTGCAGATATCATCATGTGGCAATAAATTAAATGCAATTAGTAATAGACACACAAACATTACAAAATAATGGTTTGCCTTGATCCTTTTGCAGTTTATTCATTATGAAATTTACAGGTAAGCTGTTATTCAATTCAGAAATTTAAAAAAACCCAAGTGTGCACAAATCTCAACACACTGGAGCTAAGTTGACTTCTTTTTGTTCTGTAGTTTGCTGTATAATCCTACTGATCAAAACTCAATAGAAAAGTAGGAAAAAATACTCCACCAACTTCACATCAAGCCCTAAATGTATTCTTGGACTAACAATACTTGTAAAAGGCTCAATTGTCAGACCATTCTTCAGATAATATTTAAACCAAGTCACTTGGTGAAAAATCAGATGGATCAAAGTCAGATATTGAGGGTACATACAAGAAATACATATACTGGTCTGATTATCATTACCAAAGCCTTATTTGCTATTAATTCATTGATTAAAGCATTGAGTAAATTGTCACTCAATGAATGAATAATAGGTGTAGCTTAGTGGTAAGAAGTTTGTTTCCCAACCACGTGGTTCTGGGTTCAGCCCCACTGCATGACACCTTGGGCGAGTGTCTTCTATTGTAGCCTTGGGCCAACCAAAGCCTTGCAAGTGGATCTGATAGACGGAAACTGAAAGAAGTCCATCAAGTGTGTGTGTGTGTGTGTGTGTGTGTGCGAGACAACCAGTGTCGGTGTGTTTACTTCCCCATAGCTTAGCTGTTTGGCAAAAGTAACCAACAGAATAGTTACCAGATTTAAAAAGAAAATAAGAACCAGGGTCAGTTCATTCAACTAAAATTCCTCACTGCTGTACCCCAGCATGGCCACAGTCCAATTACTGAAGCAATTAAAAGGTAAAAGATAAAACAGAACCACTTTCTTAACGAAAGAAAAGTCTATACAAAATCTTCACAAAAAAAAATTGCAACCCCCACTGGTGGTGGGGTTTGGGAAGTTGAGATGGAAGTGCATAGCAGACACTGTAATGATAAAAAAAGGGATTAAAGGTATCTTCTTTAGATGAGAGAGTTTAAAATGAATGCAAACAAGAGTGGTTTCAGATAGTATAGATAGGATTAACAAACAGGTGTGGTACCATGGAGATTCATATCATAGGATGTTAAGAGTTACTTAAGGATAATAAAAAAAATAATCTAATTAGTAATGTGTAAAAGTGTATGAAAAAATGTTCATTAACTGAGTGCGTCCCAGATTTTGGAATAGGGACATTGTATCTCTATGTGTTGTAAGAGGTAACAAAAGGGATTGGCATCAGAAAGGACATTCAACCATAGAGCATTACCTTTAAACATCCCCTATCCACTTATTCTAAAACACACATAAAAACAATTAATAAGGAGGAAGAGGGGAGGCTGGGGAGGAGGAGGAGGGGGAGGGGAGGGAGGGGAGGGAGGGGGAGGGAGGGAGGGAGGGAGGAAGAGGGAGGGAGGGAGGGAGAGAGGGAGGAAGAGGGGGAGGGTGCGGCAATGAGGACAACAACAATAACAATGATGACTAAGTGCTTTTTGTGGATTATGTCCTGAAATGATTACACCATCCAAAGTCTTTGTTTTTAAATGCCATCATATTCAGAAAACTGACCTAAATTGCTCCATGTTTTGAAGCTGAGAAAACAAGCATCGATGGAATTATTGAATAAATCAACTTATAAATTTCATAAGCTTAGACTTAAAAATGCTTTTAAGAAAAATTTGAAGAACAAAATAAATTTAGATAAACTTAGAACACGGCTAATAAAAAAAAAAGTATAAAGTTTCTTTCAAAAAAGAAAAACTTATTAGTGCAGTTGTGTAATGAGTTGAGGGGAGGGTCTTGATAAAAGAACTGATAAGCAGTACTAAGGAATAACAAACCCCCAAACCCCAAAAGACAGGCTGTCTGTAAGAGAGAGGGAGAGAGAGAGGGAGAGAGAGAGAGAGAGAGAGAGAGAGAGAGAGAGAGAGAGAGAGAGAGAGAGAGCAGTCAAGTGCAATCATCATTATCATCACCATCATTAATGTCCGTTTTCCCCTGCTGGCATGGGTTGGACAGTTTAACTGAAAACTGGTGAGCTGGGAATCTGCACCAGGTTCCAATCCAGTCTTGATATGACTAAAAATATTGTTTTAGATTTATCTAAATCTTATTGATATGGAATTGATAAGGAAGATAAGTCCGCTCAAATTTAAAATTACCTAGTCTGTTGTAGATAATGTGCAACCTTAAAAGAATGGGAGCTTCAAATTAAGGATGTGGTGTGACCTTTGTTTAAGCGAGAAACTGAGAATTTTCTCTCAAGACACCAAAAGTTTGAGCAAAAGAATTGAGCTATTAATGCCGTGTATGCATGCAGCTAAGTATCTTTTATGCAAATACAAGCCTTCTTGAGATTTGATTTGGTTCAGAAAAAAATCATTGATTTTTTAGATGTTTAATTAATAGGTCTTATTGACATATATGCATGTGTGCATGTCTATATGTGGGTATACGTATATAAGTAAATGTATACATGTATGTAAATATGTAAATATATAATTCTGTAATTACGTGTGTGTCTAAGTGTACATATGTATGCAACTGCACAAACCCATGCAAAATAAACACTCACATACACACTCATTCATTTTAAAAACAATGATTAAAAGTATTACTTAAAAGTATTATTTTTGAACATTGCTTAAACAGCAATGCACATTCATGGCCTCAATTGTATAGAGCTTATGATGTATATAATAATATTACCACAAGAAACAGAAATGAAATAAAAAGCATGAGCCTGAAGCAGCCATTTTTGCAAGTGTTGTTCATAAAGGTTTGTAAACAAAAGAACATAAGGACAAGTGTTTCTTTCAAACTTTCGTCTCATATTTCAAAAAATATTTAGGCAGTGGATATTCTGATGATCAGAAACAAGCAAAGTGCAGGAAATTGGAGCCTTTCAGTTATAATGCGTGTGTGTCTGTGTGTGTGTGCGTGCACATATAAGCACTTGTACCAGTACTGCCCAATATACTTTGTAAAGAGGTTGGCATTAGGAAGGGCACCCAGCTATAGAAACCATACCAAAAGATGTGGAACCTGGGCAGCTCTTCAGCTGGCCAGCTCTTGCCAAACCACACAACCCATGCCACAAAAGAAAATTATGTTGAATAATGATGATGATGATATATATATATATATTATATATATATATATATATATATATTCAAAATAAGCAACAAGTATATCTTAGGTAATTTGGTACAATCATTTCATGCTACTTCATTTTAAACGAAATGAAAATAAGAATATGTATTGTCTGTTTGATGGAAGACTTCTATAAATGGCTGAAGATTGCTCAACATTTTAAAACTGATGTAATACTTACAAAGTTTTATAAAATGAAGTAGCATGAAACGATTGTACCAAATTACCTAAGATATACTTGCTGCTTATTTTGATTATAATCACCCCATGGATTTATATGGATAATACCATACAAAATTCTGGTGCCTCTGACCATATTCATCTGAATCTAAATTTTGCTGAACTTTTATATATATATATATGAGTTTGGGTAAACATGAGCTCATTTCATAAAAGTTAGAAAAAATAGTGCATTACTAATGGAAAGAGACAAGGCTAATAAATTCACATGTAGATGCTGTTTAATGTAAGTTAAAGGCTATGGCGATAGTTTGAAAGCTATGCATAATCTTCAATAACTGACAGAATAAGTTCAATTGTTTGCTGCTGCTTGCTTCTGGGATAATTTTTATGGTTAGTCAATGAAACTGTCACCAATACTGAGGAAATTCGATGATCAAAGTTGACCAATAATACACAAATAGTGATATTATTTGGAAGAGAAATATTGAAAAAGTTATTTTGTTATAGAAAATGGTTATGAATGGTTTTTTAAAAATTTTTATGTTAAATAATTTACAAACCTATCATTCTTGTAGACTTCAGAATGAAAATTTCAGGGACAGTTTATAATGTATTTAGAGAATAATAGCTTTAAGTAAAAACAGCTATAATCTATTTTTACTGTCATTTTATTTGATTTCTCTCATACTTCACATTATGCACGAATTGCAAAATTACAAAAAAACTGAAGTATTAGACTTCATCCCACTATACTATGCAACAGCAGCACCGCTGCCGCCGCCACCATCACCACCTGTTCATGTTCCGTGCTGGCATTGGTTGGGCAGTTTGACAGGATTTGATGGGCCCAAGGACTGCAAAATGCTCCATTGTCTGCTTTGGCATAGTTTCTACAATTGGATGTCCTTCCTAATGCCAACCATTTTACAGCATGTACGCAGTGCTATTTTTCTTCCTTTCGGTGCCACCTGCACTAGTGACATTGCCATGCAGCTTGTAGGACTACAAACCCCAAAGTATGTGTGCATATGTGGGACTTTACGCTAGGGGAATAAGGAGTAGAGAGGGGTGAAGTATGATAGCAAAGGTCTGGAGCAGGACAGATTTCTTACTATAGAGGGGAGACATGACTACTATCATTTTACAAGGGAGAGGGGAACTAGAAAGTGATATAAGTTATGATTAGGTACCAGAGTGGATAAGAATGAGTGAGGCAGAGGTACCAAGAATGAGTGGGAGACTAGAGGGTGTCTGATAGTATGAAGCAGCAGAGTAGAAATGAAGACACAGTAAAAACAAGAATGAAAGAGAGATGATATGCTTTTGCATAGGTTGCAGGTATGTCTCTATACAGTAGATGTAAATTGAGAAGAAAAGTGCTCAGTATATAACTGGATATGACAAAAGAAAATGTAATATGAAATAATAATTTTGAGATATGATGAATATAACAATAATATTCTTTGCTTTTCTTTTAAAACATTTTACTAGTGACGAGTGCTGATGTTAATTTAATGCCTGAAGAGATATATAAAAAAAAAGGTAAACAGGCACAGAAGTGGCTGAGTGGTAAGTAGCTTGCTTACCAACCACATGGTTCTGGGTTCATTCCCACTGTGTGGCACCTTGGGCAAGAGTCTTCTATTATAACCTTGGGCCAACCAAAGCCTTGTGAGTGGATTTGGTAGACAGAAACTGAAAGAAGCCCATCATGTATATGTATATATATGTGTGTGTGTATATATGTTTGTATGTCTGTGTTTGTCCCCCCACCATCGCTTGACAACTGATGGTGGTGTGTTTACATTCCCCGTAAATTAGAGGTTCGGCAAAAGAGACTGATAGAATAAGTACTAGGCTTAGAAAGAATAAGTCCTCGGGGTCGATTTGCTCGACTAAGGGTGGTGCTCCAGCATGGCCACAGTCAAATTACTGAAACAAGTAAAAGAGTAAACAAAGAGACCAAATTGCAATTATTCTCCACAGCATCATCAAGATTGTCATCATCCTTTTTTTCCCCCCTCTATGCATGTAATTATTTTTGTTCTGTTCAATATAAAAACCATGTGATTTCTTTACAATTAATTACATGATATTGTATTCCTTCTTAATCAATTTAAAATTACTGATCAGTTGATTTCATATGCATACATTATCAAATTTCAAATTAACTATAAAGTTTGAAATTTTCTAAATTTCCTTACACACACACTCTCTCTCTCTCTCTCTCTCTCTCTCTCTCTCTCTCTCTCTCTCTCTCTCCCTCCCTCAGTATCACCTAGACCAGGCCACTCTGGTCAGATGCTCTGAGAAAGGCAACTCTGTGTACTCTTAGCTGTTTCTTGCTTGTGAGTGCTCAAAACTGAGGGCTGTTGGTTGGACCATCTTAAAATTCTTTTCTACTCTAGGTACAAGGCCCAAAATTTGGGGGGAGGTGGCCAGTCGATTAGATCGACCCCAGTACGCAACTCATACTTAATTTATCAACACCAAATGGATGAAAGGCAAGGTTGACCTTGGCAGACCATCTTAACAATATTGCATACATTGGGCTGTATTGTATTTATCTATTGACAGCAAACCACAACATTCATAGATCATAATTGAGCCCCTAAACCCATGAGGCCCTTGGGCAACAGTGCAGTTTGGCTACCCCTTGAGGCAGCACTAGCTGGTGGGTCTGTGATACCAAGAAGAGTCATCAGCCAAAAGAGAAAAAAAAACTTGATACTTGCACAATTTTAAAGACAGGGAATTTTATTTCTAGCTTTGTAAAAACAAAATCTTAATAAATTTTTGAATAGCCACCTTAAAATACAATAACTTTCAATGATTTTATTAATAGTAAGAAAACTTACGTTGATAGGAACTTTGAGAAATTTGCAATCAATATCAGGACTCAAGATTATGTCAAAGGAGTTTCAGTTTGTTTTGCAAAATATTTTTGAAAAAAGCAATTTAATCAATAAAATGTCCAACAAAATAAACAAAAACTAGTAAAATAAGAACTAACACAGTTAATGTGGTGAGAGGGAAAACTTTAATTAATGAGGACCCTACTTGCACAAAGAATAGGTAAACAATGAATCTACCCAAGACAGGCAGAAGTGACAACTTGAAATCTTTAAATATTGAAAGAGGTTGGCTACATCAAGATTTTAATTAATAAATATTAGAATCAGGCATGTAGTAATGGAAAAAAATTATGGCCATTTGGCAAACATAGTGACAATACAGATATAGCTGTGTGGTTAAGAATTTCACTTTGCAAACAGTTCACTAACACACTCCAACTACTGGTACACATATGGATTTCTCTCAACCTTTTCTATGACTATAGTGGTCTTTGCTCTTCAGAGCCTTCACTCATGCGGTTATCTTCCCTCTTGTCATCCATACTGTGTCCATCTTCTACTCAACAAGCTTTACACTCACTATTATAAATTGTCCTTAATTCTTAGAATATCAGCTTTCTGGAATTCTTTCCCTGCACATATTTCATGCAACAGTTCAAGGGAAATAGTAACCACATCAATTTTGCTGATCTTGGAAGGCCTGCAACGGCAATGGGCACAACTCCTTCTTCCAGAACAGCCAAATTAGAGAGAGAAAAAAGACATAAAAAGAAAAGGTGAGTTCATGCTATATTCCTTCATGGAAATGTCCTAGACCTTTGTGGTAAGATCATGAAGATGGTATTAAAAATAAGATCTGAAAATTTGAAGCTTGTCTAATAAGGACAATGAACTTAATTTTCATAATAATCCATTTAGTTACAGAAATACTTAAACACAAACTGTTGATAATTTCCAGAGGCACTTGATGCATTTATTTCATAGTTAACCATCATCATCATCATCATCATTTAATGTCTGTTTTCCATACCGGCATGGATTGGGTCTTTAAACAGGAGCTGACAAGCTAGAGCCAATCACAACACTGAGGGTGTTGGGTGTTTTTCTCATGGTGCCATTACAAATATGAGGGCATCAAGACAAGAATCCTCAACCGAGTGGGGTGTATAGTATTGAAGGATCTTTTTGATAGCATTATTTAACACAAATAAACATGCAATAAAACGGGAAGCTAAAATATGAAAACTAATTACATGGCACCTTGGGCAAGTGTCTTCTACTATAACCTTGTGAATGGATTTGGTAGACAGAAACTGAAAGAAACCCATCATGTACATGTGTGTGTGTGTCTTTGTTTATCACCCCATCACTGCTTGACAACTGGTGTTGATGTGTTTATTCCCCCATAACTTAGCAGTTCAGCAAAAGAGACCAATAGAATAAGTTCCAGGCTTAAGAAATTAACCCTTCAAAGTGGTGCTCCCGCATAGCCACAGTCAAATGACTGAAACAAGTAAAAGAATAAAAGAATATACAAGAAAAAGTTTTTAAAATCTGAAGAAATTTGAGAGAATGGTTTGTGTCTGCAAAATACACCTAATAGAATTTGTAAAATAAGTATGTATTCCATGAAAAGTCACCTGAAACATCACACATACTTATTTTATAAACTTGAAGTAATCCAACTTCAGGAAATTTAATTTTTCAATAAATCCTATCTTAATCTTTAAATGTTACAAACTATAAACCTCCTGTTGATTTATCACATTTTGTATGTGTGTGTACATGTGTCAGTGTGTTTAAGCTTCTTAGTAATTTGTGTGAACTGAAGGAGTTGTGACTGTAGTACAAAATACATGAACCAATGAGCGAATCTCTATGTAGTTACTTGATTTACCAGAAATAACAATCAAATCACATCCTACAGCCTTAAGATAAAGGAAGGATATGTTGGTCAACGGAGTCATAATCCTGAACTGGGCTGATCACAGCTGGATTGTCTTTAATCCAAGTCAACTTATCTAGAGTTGATTTGGGGCTAAACAATACTGTAAGAAAACTGTCTTTAATATATCAATGGGAGTGAACAACAAAACATTCACAATTATGCCAAGATCTGACAAGCCATCTCTTATACAGCATATGACTATACACTTACATCCAGGGCTGTGGAGTTGGAGTCGGAGTTGAAAAAGATTAGGTGGTAGCTGGAGTCGGAGTCGGTAAAACTATATCGACTCTGACTCCAACTCACAATATCTTTATTCTTTAATATAAACCAGTTATAACATATAGGCCTACTCAAAGTACAAGTGTATGCATAGGTGTAGGAGTGGCTGTGTAGTAAGTAGCTTGCTTACCAACCACATGGTTCCAGGTTCAGTCCCACTGCGTAGCACCTTGGGCAAGTGTCTTCTACTATAGCTTTGGGCAGACCAAAGCCTTGTGAGTGGATTTGGTAGACGGAAACTGAAAGAAGCTCGTTGTATATATGTGTATATATATATATATATATATATATATATATATATACCTCATAGAGCATATACTCTTTTACTTGTTTCAGTTATCTGACTGTGGCCATGCTGGAGCACCGCCTTTAGTCGAGCAAATCACGATGATGATGATATATATATATGAGAGGTTTTGGGTATCCTGAAGACCCAAAAGGCAGGTAAGGCTATGTGAGTGCTACAGAAGGACCACTGTTAGACTCCTGGTTCAATAATAGTGTGAGTGCATATGTATGAGTATGTATGTGTGTGTATGTGTTTGTGTGTCTGTGTTTGTCCCCGCAACATCGCTTAACAACCGATGCTGGTGTGCTTACGTCCCCGTAACTTAGCGGTTCGGCAAAAGAGACCAATAGAATAAATACTAGGCTTACAAAGAATAAATCCAGGGGTCGATTTGCTCGACTAAAGGCGGTGCTCCAGCATGGCCACAGTCAAATAACTGAAACAAGTAAAAGAGTATATGCTCTATGAGGTATGTAGACCAAATGACTTAATTGCATAAAGAGGAGTCAGAGTCAGAGGTGCCAATAGTAGAGGAGTTGGAGTCAGAGTCAAAGTTTTTTGTTTCAACGCCACAGCCCAGCTTACATCACAGTATTAATGGTAATAATATCGAAACGAACAGTATTTTGATATGATGAACATTCATGCCACTTCAAAATATCTTAGCATGACCAGTGCCAGTGACACATAAAAGGCACCCAGTACACCCTTTGGAGTGGTTGGCATTAGGAAGGGCATCCAGCTGTAGAAACCAAGCCAAAACAGACCAGAGCCTGGTGCAGCTCTCTGGCTTACCATTTCCAGTCAAACCACTTAACCCATGATAGCATGGAAAACTGATGTTAAATGATGATGATGATGATGATGATGAAATATATAGTACATATATTTCAATGAATTTCATATATAATTGAGAATTTGGTAGGGTTTAGTAAAAAATGCTTCAATAAGATGATGCTTAAATATTCCTTACATTTAATCAGGCTCTGATTTAAACATGAAAACTTTAAAAACAGAAAATTTTGTATAAATGCAGACATGGCTGTGTGTTGAGGTTTCCCAGTCACATGGTATAGTGTTTAACACTACTGTGTGGAACATTGGGTAAGTGTCTTCAACTATAGCTCTGGTTAACCAGAGCTTTGTGAGTACCTTTGGGAGACAGAAACTGAAAGGAGCCTGTTTTATACATACATGTGTGCGTGTGTGTGTGTGTTATATAAAATGAGATAACAAGGCCAAGGCAGTGTGATATTTCTAGGACATTTAGAAAGAGAAAAGTAATCTTACAGTTATTTCAGGGATATAAAAGATTATCACATCATCAGAGATGATATGAGAAAGTTTCAATAGAAGGAAATGGAGTTCATTATATAAGAAGTTATTTTGGAAAGGGAGAGATACAGGAAGTATAAAGGGAAATATGCTCATTTTATTTGACATATACATGTTCACAGATGACCTGCATCAGACTCCTCACTCATACTATTATAGAACCAGGAGTCTAACAGTGGTCCTTCCATAGCACTCACATAGCCTTACTTGCCTTTTGGGTCTTCAGGATACCCAAAACCTCTCATATATATCATCATCATCATCATCGTGATTTAATGTCCACTTTCCATATAGGCATGGGTTAGATGGTTTGACTTGAACTGGTAAGTCAGAGAGCTGCACCAGATTCCAGTCTGATTTGGCTTGGTTTGTACGGCTGGATGCCCTTCCCAACACCAACCACTCAAAGAGTGTGTGTGGTCTCTCATTTTATGTGGTTTCCCACCCAATCAGTTGGAGCTACTGGCTGTGCTATTAATCAAAAAGAGGTCCATGTGTGATGTTGGAGTGGAGCACTTAGAAATTGCATGCAGAAAACTACATGAATATAGGCGCAGGAGTGGCTGTGTGGTAAGTAGCTTGCTAACCAACCACATGATTCTGGGTTCAGTCCCACTGCGTGGCATCTTGGGCAAGTGTCTTCTACTATAGCCTCGGGCCGACCAAAGCCTTGTGAGTGGATTTGGTAGACAGAAACTGAAAGAAGCCCGTTGTATATATGTATATATATATATATATGTGTGTATGTTTGTGTGTCTGTGTTTGTCCCCCTAGCATTGTTTGAAAACCGATGCTGGTGTGTTTACATCGCCGTCACTTAGCAGTTCGGCAAAAAGAGACTGATAGAATAAGTACTGGGCTTACAAAGAATAAGTCCTGGGGTCGATTTGCTCGACTAAAGGCGGTGCTCCAGCATGGCCGCAGTCAAATGACTGAAACAAGTAAAAGAGTAAAAGAGAGAGTATGCTGTCGTCAAACTCTTCCAGCTGTTGTTTGGGGTCACTTTCAGTGTCTTCAGTGCCACAGGATCTGTCTATCTCACATTGATCTTGTCAGCCACATGAGATAAAGACAAATGAATGCATTGGATCAACATGTGTGTATGTATGGGTATGTGTAAGTGTGTGTGTCACTGTCTCCTTGTCTTGATTTTGTAACTGTAAATGAATGTCACTATGTAGGTGATGTCCTATGTTTCCAATCTTCTGCAAAAATATATCTAGTCATGGGAAAATATTACTTTACCTGGAGACAGGTGAGGGCTGGTGACAGGAAGGGCATCTGGCAATAGAAAATTTGGCTTACCAAATTCCATTTGACCCATGTAAACATGAAAATGTGGGCATAAAATCAATGATAATATATTCAAATGAATTTTATAAATAATCAGGAATTGGAAAGGATTTATTAAAATAAACTTTTCGTTAAGATGATGCATAGAACATAAATAAATATTTCTCAAACACAATCATAGTGGCAGATTTCAATTTATCTATGTACACTTTAAAATGCAATTTTGTATATAAGAGAGCTAGAGATGGTAACATGCAAGTTGGTATCAAAGGGTTGTCCTATTAAAATATAGATTACTAACATCATTATGTTTCTTTTGAATTGCTTTTGCTAAGCAGTATTCATAGATATCCAGTGAACTGTTGTTGCTATTATTGGTCTAACTATTATCTTGAACATTGTTAGAATCTGCAGTATTAATAACTTTCTCATGCACTATAGAGATAGAAGAATGTTCACTAAATGCTGCAATAAGCAGAAATATAAAGGGGAAAGCTATTATTTTATGCACAGGTCACTTACATATTGTTAAAAATACCTCAATTCAAGTTTGATGGAACTAATTTTATGTGTGAACAATGGAATTACAAATTTGTTTACAAGAGTAGAAACTCCATTAGATAAAAAAAATTCCAAGGTTTGTATGTGGACTACCGCTCCAAAATAAAAACATCTGAGCAATTCTTTTTTACTTGATAGTTATAAGACAACATTGTCAAATAATACCAAACAGCTGGTTCGCTATTAGAATCTCCATTCAGCAAAATTCTATGATCACTAATAATTACAAAGCTGTTTAAGTTTTAGTGAATAACTAGAAAACCGACAAGTGAAATCCAGACATGTATATTTAATTAATGGAAAAATTATGGAAAGTAACAAATAACTATTTTGCTTATTACATCTTCAACATTCAAATTAAAATGATTAGTTTTTATTGTTATCATTTTTGTGTGTTTTTCAAATGAAAGCCAGAATAGGTTACACATTATTAAAAACAATGTGGCATCCAAAGACTTAATCATTGTGATAATAAATAACATCATCATCATGATCATCATTGCAATGTTCATACTTTTCCATGCTTCCATGGGTTAAATGAAATCTACTGATATCCTCTTCCTGTTGCCAACTTTCACCTGTTTTCAAATAAAGTAATATTTCTCAAGTTTAAGGCGGTGAGCTGGCAGAATCATTAGCATGCCAGGTGAAATGCTTAGCAGTATTTTGTCTGTCTTTACATTCTGAGTTCAAATTCCACTAAGGTCAACTTTGCCTTTCATCCTTTCAGGGTCGATAAATTAAGTACCAGTTGCATACTGGGGTCAATCTAATTGGCCCACTACCCCAAAATTTCGGGACATGTGCCTAGAGTAGAAAAGAATATTTCCTCTAGTTCTTCAAACACAATCAACACTATAGCCAGACATGTTTTCATGGAAGACTGCAAATGAAGAACAACACTTGTATAACAGTGACATTTGTTTACAATTAACACACAATATCAAGACAAGGCACAAACTTACCCACAAATACATGTACATACATATATATTCAACAGGCTTTTTTTCAGTTACCATCTATCAAATCCAGTCACAAGGCTTTGATTAGCATTTGCCCATGGTGCTGCATAGTGGTACTAAACCAGAAATTGTGTGGGTGCAAAGTAAACTTCTTAACCACACAGCCAAAACTTACACTCTGTCAGTTACAACATGGAGGATTCCAGTAGATCTGATCAACGGAACAGCCCTGCTTGTGAAGTTAACGTGCAAGTGGTTGAGTACCCCATAGACACATGTACCCATAACATAATTCTTGGAGTGATACAGTGTAACACAGGATGTGACAAGATTGGCCCTTTGAATTACAGATACAACTCATTTCTGTCAGATGGAAAAACAGGAGCAATGAAAAATAAAGTGTCTTGCTCAAGGACCACGACATGCTGCTAGGAATCAAACTCATGACCTTACGATCATAAGCCAGATACCCTAACCACTAATACATGTGCCTTCAGCCACACAACCATGCATGCACAAAAATATCCAACAATACACAAATTTTTCATAAGATTATAATGATTCTGAAAGCCCAGATCGTTACTAAAGTTTGGTCTTTACAATTAGACATTAATATCGTCTTTATAATATATTCTATCCATTTATTGCAAAATACCAATATCACAATAGTGTTCCTTAAGTTTAAGATTTCATACCAATATTAGAAAAATATTATCATCATTAATTATCATTAACATTACCATTATGGAATTTTCCTTTGTTAAGGTTTTTCTTTACCATTTTAGTAATCTACTTTTCTGTGGTTACATTTGGCACCAGCCCAAATTCCCAAGAAGAATTTAAATCCCCACAATAATAACACTTTGTGTATTAGAGCATATATTATGGAAGAATGGTTTTATAGCTGGATAACTTTCCTATTATCGAATACTTTTGTGTTAATTCAATGGCTTCAGTATTTGATAAGCATTTAGAGGACAGAACTGGAAGCAGAAAGAAACTATAAAGTGACTTCAGAAAGGACACTGTAAGAAAAGTACTGTTACCAAGCCAAAGAGGGAGCCTCTATATGGTTACTCAATCTGTTAGAAATAGCAGTCAAATTTCCTGCAAGTTATATCTTTAAAAAAAAAAAAAGGGCATGGCTGCATGGTTGAGAAGTTTGCTTTGCAACCATATGGTTTAGGGTTCAGTCCCACTGCATAGCACCTTGAGCATGTGTCTCCTACCATAGCCCCAGGCCAATACCTAGTAAGTGAATTTGAAAGATGGAAATTTTGTGGAAGCCCATTCTGTGTGTGTGTATATATGTATATATATATGATGGCCTCTCTCGTCGAAGATGACATATGAGCATTCATTTTCTGAATGACCTGCACAAATAATTTGTCTATAGTGATCAAATGTTCATGCTGCACATTAGCTCACTCCCTCCATCAAACTGATGTTGTCTGAATAGGTGCATGATGTACCATGTGTCAGGTGTCAATATGATTGCAGAGCAATGCGAGATGAAAAGTTTTGCTCAAAAACACAATGCACCACCCAGTCTAGTAATTGAAACCACGATCTCCCGATTGTGAGTACAACACCCTAACCACTAGGCCACATGCCCTAATGCATGTATATATGTATGTATATATGTATGTGTGTGTGTCTTTGTATTTGTTCCACCACCATTGCTTAACAACCAAAGTTGGTTTATTTACACTCTATGACTTAACATTTCATCAAAATAGATTGATAGAATAAGTACCAGACTTAAAGTAAATACTAGGGCCAATTTCTTCAAGTAAACCCCAGTAGTTGCCCCAGTATGGCTACAGTCCAATGACTGAAACAAGTAGGAGATAAAACTTTTTCAGATATCTCTAGTATATACATCTGAAAAAGTTTGGATGATCATGGTTGGAGTGCCTTTGATCATACATCTATTCAACTAAGATCAGCTAGCAGAACCCGTCCTTTACCATTCAATTAATAAATTAATTTATAAGCTGTTAAAGTTACAGTGACATCACATTATTTATACTGAATGAAGATGGCATTTACCATCATTTTAAAGGTTGTGTTGTATGATAAGTGAGTCAGTACATTTAATGTGGAGACTGATGTGTGATGTATAAGAATTCAAGACTGTTTGGGATGAAAGGACGTCTATAATGTATGGCGCTGGGAGATAACAGCAAGACCTGGTGTCAACATGATATGATTGATTAATTCAAATTAATGATTAAGATTATGAAAACAAATGAAATTTGGGTGATCCATGTTAAAAATAGAAAGAGAAAACCATAAATCAGTGCAACGCTTTTTATAGACTTACACAACCAATAGCGACTTAATGTTTTTTTTTTTATTGTACAACAATGAAAGCAAAAATAGTTCTGCATATAAAAGAAGATATAACTGAAGATTAGAATATGCCAATAATACAGATACTGAATAGAAGAGTAGAATAGTTCATTAAATTCAACTGCATTGAAGAATGAAAAAAAAAAACTTACATTCCGGGCCATTGCTCTTCATCTTAAGAATGAGGAAAAGATGAGGAAGTGGTGTTGTCATGTGGGGTTCTTTCTACCATATTTTTTTAAAATAAAAGTTGAATTTTTCAGACCAAAATTTACAACCAAAAACGGTAGATTAACTTATACACCAAGATGACCTTGGAGGACTAAAAATTCCATGTGAAATGCAGCAAGATTTGGAAAGATAGTGACGATGTTTGAATGTTTATACTACACCATCATCATCATCATCATCATCATCATCATTAACATCTGCTTTTCATGCTGGCATGGGTTGGACGTTTTGACAGAAGCTGACCATCTGAAGGGCTGTTCAGGCTCTATGTCTGTTTTGACATGGTTTCTATAGCTGGATACCCTTCCTAACACCAGCCACTTTATAGAGTGTACTCGGTGCTTTTTATGTGGAATCTACACTATATACTAAATCAACTTGTATGCCAAAAAATACAGTATATTTCTCATTCTCAGAAAAGGACAAGGGTCCAAAATAAATTTCATCACTCCTCTTAACAAATGAACTAATTAAGCTATTCTATTCTCCTATGGATTAATTATTGTCAATGTCAATTACTATTTTTCTTGAATTCTGGATTTTAGCCTCTCTAAATCCAATTTATCTCTTTACTCTTTTACTTGTTTCAGTCATTTGACAGTGGCCATGCTGGAGCACCACCTTTAGTCAAGCAAATCAACCCCAGGACTTATTCTTTTTAAGCCTAGTACTTATTCTATCATTCTCTTTTGCCGAACCGTCAAGTTACGGGGACGTAAACATACCGGCATCAGTTGTCAAGCGATGTTGGGGGGACAAACACACACACAAACATATACACACACACACACACACACATACACACACACATATATATATATATATATATATATACGTATATACGATGGGCTTCTTTCAGTTTCCGTCTACCAAATCCACTCACAAAGCTTTGGTTGGCCTGAGGCTATAGTAGAAGACACTTGTTCAAAGTGTCATGCAGTGGGACTGAACCCAGAACCATGTGGTTGGTAAGCAAGCTACTTACCACACAGCCACTCCTTTTAACTTTTCTTTTATATTTTACTTGTTACTGACAACGGATGGTGGTCATGCTGAGATACCACCTTGAAGGGATTAGTCAAACAAATTGACTCCAGTTCTGTGGTTTTTAAGCATTCTATTGGTCTCTTTTGCCAAACCACTGAGTTCTGGGAAAATGTAGACAAACCAAAACCAGTTGTCATTATTAAGCTGGTATTTTGAACATAAAATGAAATTTTGATGGAAATTATATCATAGACCTAGGGCAGTCTCGGATAGATCGGGTGCAAAAGAGTTAAACAATATAACCAGTATGAGAACAGAGCTTATTAAGAGGAGTTTATAAAAAATAATTTAAGAAACCTCTAATTTCATGAAGCACCAGACCAAGTACATACAAATGAATATGGTAAATGACTGGCAGGTGGCAGGTGTATAACAAACAATGTACATATATGTGTAAGTGTAAAGTTAAAATTACATAAATGTATTAATATAACATTTATAGTTGGGAAGCAAATTCCTTTTATAATAACACAAAAAATTTTTAAATTCATATTACTAGTAAAGCTACTGTTTGGCTCCTCATCGAGGTAATTTGTCATTTGTTCTGCACATGTTTTAAGTTATAAATTTCAAGAAAGCCTGCCCCCTTTAGAGTGAGAAGGCTACTGTAGAATGATATTGTTGAGGTCAAATCTAGATAATATCTTATATCTCAGAAGTTCTTAACCATAATTGCTTTGTGACACACCTATGTAACCAATGTACTACAGTATGCTCTTTGTATATCAAACTCTTCCTATTTCTGCCAAATACATTGAAACCCCCATTTCTATAGCAGCCATAAATAATGTAGCTAGGACAAAAGATAAAAAAGAAAGTTTCTGGGGTTTTATGCCTGCAAATAATGTGATGCTTATGACAATAAATATTCTTTATTACATTATGCCTGTTGAGTCATGGTGAATTTAAAGAAACATAAAACAGTAAAAAAAAGAACATTGGTGACATTGTAACCCGGATGTTTTGCTAAATTTTGGTAATCTGACATCAGATGTTTGACAAAGGCACTCTAATATCATCTGTCCTCCACATTGCTTGTTACAAGTTGTCATTTTCCTTTTTATGTTTTTGTTTTTTATATTTGTAAAGGCTGAGAGTTTATGCACATGAAGCCAAATGTTGAGAACAGAAGCAAAACAATGATCGTTTACTTTGATGAATGCAAATATTCACTTTTTTTATGGAAATCTAAGAATTACTTTGCAACCACATAGCTTCCAGTTTAGCCCCTTGGACAATTGTCTTCTACTATAGCCCAAAACTGACAATTACCTTGTAAGAGAATTTGGTGGATGGAAACTGTGTTGAAGCCTGTCATGTTTGTGTGTGTGTCTTTGTATTTGTCCCCCACTGCCACTTGACAACCAGTATTAGTTTGTTTACATCCTTGTAAGTTAACAGTCCTATAAATGAGACTGATAGAATAAGTATCAGAGTCGATTTGTTTGACTAAACCCTTAAAAGCAGTGCCCCAGCATGACAGCAGTCTAATGAGTTTAAACAAGTAAAAGATTAAAGGTAAGAATGAAACTGTTATTCAATCCACAAGTTCTTATTCTTGAAGTCTAAAATTTTACTGCTTTCTTTTTCTGTTTCTAAGAAATGATTTCTTATCCATTCATAATGCTTGGTGTCTAAGTGTGGCAAGAACTGTTACCATATGCACTGGAGTCTTAGTAACTGATTTTTCATACACTATAGTTTAGCAAAATTAAAATGATTTTTCACCTGTAAGAAAGAGAAAACATTTCTGTTGTACACATCCTCAAATAAAGAGCAGCAATTTTTTCAGTTGAAGTTCATATGTTCTATATTGGTTCTTACATATTAATATTTACTTTGTTTTTGTACTCGAATATAACAGCAAGGCATTCCAGATTTACACAACAGTAGTCATAAGACAATAGTTTAGAATATTTCTCTTCATTCTTACTCGAGAAAAAGACCATAATTTGTTTTTTTAAGTTAATGTAGATATGACAAAACTTCATGACAGGATAATCGCCTTATATTATTGAGGTACAAAATAGATTTGAAGTCAGCATCCTTAGACTTGCACAACTGTATGGAGGTACAACATTTCTGGGATTTGCCTTTGGTCTTCTAAACATGGTGAACAACAAGACTAGCTTACACTTCACCATTTAACATCAGAACTTCACAGAGAGTAAAACAGTGAGTTGTAACTATATCCAGGTTCATATTTTTAACTAAACTTAAAAACCCTTGAAAATATCAGTCATATCTGGAACACTAACATTGTAACACAGTTATTCCAGTTCAAGGATGTGAAGTGTAATTTTACACATAGTAGTTGCTCTCAGTTCTCTAACCCTTTGCCTGTCCAAAGCATTTTCATAAGTTTGTCCTAAATATCCATGCTTGTTTTCAGACTTTTAGTTAGCCCTTGTTGCATATGTACTAGGCAGTTAAAAAAGAGTGGGGATGAGCATCCTATATGATGCATGGAAGCCAGGGAAATATGTCTTGTGTATTATACATGACGTACAGGAGAGGCAAAGGTTTAACCTTTTCGTTAGTGTATTTATTTTTGAAATGCTCTGTGTTGCTTTCAATTACTTCAAATATAACAAAGAATTTAGTAAAATAACTTAGTTACCATTAAGCTAGTGTTAGGAGCATAAACTGTGACTAAGGTTTGGTGGAAGATTTTAATTCAAAACTCATGAAAACAAGACATTTGTACTCAGAGCCAGTTTCAGACGAGTTGGTAACAAAAGGGTTAAGAAGCTGAAAATCAGTTTCATACATGAAACAATTTTTAGCTGTCATAACATCTACTTTGTCACTTCCGTCATCATTTTTATTGTATACGTTTTTAAAAATTTATTAAGAAATTACTAATATGTTTTTGCATCTTATTTAACAATTTTAATCAATTTGTTTTTCTACCATTTTCATGAAACTTTAATAACCATTTTGCTATTAAACTTCAGAGTTTGTTGTCATTCTTCTAATAAATTTGAAATATATTTTCCTTATTCTTGTTACTACCGAGGACTAGACTAAGAACCCAGATGATAAATTCAATAACAATTTGTAGAACTGATTTCATAAACTTCAAATAACAACATAATATACAGCTTTCACATCGATTCATATCGTTGTAGTCATCATGACTGCTACAACTGCTGTTACTAATATTACTCCTTACACTACAGAAGTCAGTATTTTGCTTGATGTGAACAAAGGTTGGATTAAAGCAGTGGTTCTTAAATTTTTGTAGGTCAGAATCCCCTTTACCTTTCACTGAAT
This sequence comes from Octopus sinensis, assembly GCF_006345805.1. Classification (NCBI taxonomy): domain Eukaryota; kingdom Metazoa; phylum Mollusca; class Cephalopoda; order Octopoda; family Octopodidae; genus Octopus; species Octopus sinensis. The sequence continues at coordinate 142,302,314 of NC_042997.1, read as the reverse complement.
GATGCCTGTTTACAAATGCCCTCTCCTAATATTTTGCATAAAGAATAAAATTAATTTTTTGAAAACCCTGATTAAATTAAACAGGAGCTTATTATCTATATGTTTCTATACTATCCCTTCCAGCATGTAGCTCCTTTTATATATTTGTATGCATTAGTGCTCCTTATGTTAAATTTTTATGGAAATTTATAAAGAAGTTGAGAATTAATATAATCCTTTCTAATTCAGGCACAAGGCCAGCAATTTTGAGCGGCAAGGCTGAAGTTAATTCCCAAGACCATAGTGCTCAATTTGTACAGTTTCATCAACTCTGAAAGGATGAAAGGCAAAGTCAACCTTGGCAGCTTTGAACTTAAAATGTGAAGAACCAGAAGAAATACTATTAAACATTTTGACTGGCATGGTAATAATTCTGCCGGCTCAAAGCTTTAAAGACTTATATAATGAAATCATACTGAACCTTGGTGCATCATCAGCCATGTTTCTGTTGACACAATGTCTATTTATATTATAATAATGAGGATATTAAAAAAAAATATCTACAAAAACGTGTTTGAAATACAAGTATTATACTTGGTTTATTTAGCTTATATCCGAGAAAAATTACATTCTCTCTGAACACTCATCACCTTCTATGATATCACATGACAACTGTTGCCTCTAGTGAGCTCAAAATATCCCTCAAGGGGATTTAAAGCATTACAAATATCATGTTCATAAATTAAAACGGTTCTGAGACTGATTAAAAACTAACGGAGTCAAAACAATTATTAGTTTGGGACACAGTTTTGACAGATTATTACAAGCCAACAAAACAGTTCATAAAAGAAGTTGTTTAGCCCCAAGTCAGCAATGGTTAAGCCAACCTATAAGCAAAGACATTCCAGCCATGACCAATCTGTCTTTAATTGGTGATTCTAGAACTATGATTTTTTTTTGTCCATCCCATTTTAAGATAATAGGATGTAATACGATATAGATATAAAATTTATTTGTAGCTGGTGGAGCAACCATATACATGCAAACTGTTACTAGCTTGTTACAACAGCAGATGCTGATATAGTTGTTTAACTCCAGGTCAGTTTGACCAAGCAGGCATATGATCAAAAGCACTCCAGCTGTGACCATCCTATCGTCTTCCTATGTGTAAGGAACTCCAAACCACAATATCAAATGAGTTACATTTTTGAAGATGGTAGGATGATTTGAGGGAGATTTGGCTACTATTTCTAGCAAACTGAGCAGCCCTATAAAGGCTCCCTAGTAAGAAAGGAAAGAGAAAGGAAACCAAACAAATATTAATCCTAATCTCTCGAACATCATTTCTATGTTATAAATAATCTATGCTATAGATTATTTAATTCCTCGTCATTCTTTGTATTTCTAGTTTTTCCATTATTTTTAGAGTAGTGACGATGTCACAGGATACAGTGACCTATTTCATAGATTTATTTATTCAAATATGACAATAGTTCACTGCAAAAAGATGCACAAACACTAACCTAATTTAAAAAAAAATCTTTACATTATTTTTGTTTGTTTATTCTCATTCAGAAGTAGTATGAACCAATGAGAAATTACATACATAAATATGTTAGTGTATGTGTGTATATGTTTATATATATATATATATGTGCGAGTGAAAGTGTGTGTGTTTGTGTTTGTGTGAGACAGATAGATAGGATGGTTTATATATGTATTAGCAATCAATAGTGCAATCACCTGACAAGCAATAAATCTGTAGTTCACCTAAAGTGATGGGATCTGTTCTTCTTCAATCTTCTATTTTTGTCTTAATCCACACTTGTAGATGTCGTCAACAGATACACAAACACACACACACACACACACACACACAACAACAACAACAACAACAGCAGCAGCAGCAGCCACACACACACACACACACACACACACACACACCCGAGGAATAGAAAGAAAACAACAGCTCAACAGGTAAACTGATTCTTTCTAGCTGTAGTTATAGAAGAAACTGTAATTAGATAACTCATTTCCTTTGGAGTTTATCATTTAAGTATATATGAACATGTCTAGATATGCAAATATATGCATGAGAAGACTTACATAAAACAAAACATACAAATTTGCACATATACATACACACATACAAAAATGCCCTGTTGTTGATGTTGAAATTCCAATGAAAGAGCCTTGGATCTAAATTAGAAACCGGCTCTTTCTCTATTGGTAAAGAATCTTGAAATAAAACTGAATGGGGCGCGCGCACACACACACACACACACACACACACACACACACACACACACACACACACACACACACACACAGGATATGTAACACACTACCTAAATACCAGTCTTGGGAAATTAGGCTTCTCAAAACCAGAAAGGAGAAAGTTAATTCAAAGACTACAGATCCAATCCATCACTGGAACTGTAAAAATCTGTAAAACTTTCCAGAAGTTTATCATTTAAATATATATGAGCATGTCTAGATATGCAACTATATGCATGAGAATACATACATGAAGCTAAACATACAAATCTGCATGCATGCATACATTACATACATACATACATACATACATACATACATACAAACAAAAATACCCTGTTGTTGATGTTGAAATTCCAATGAAGGAGCCTTGAATCTAGGTTAGAAACCAGCTCTTTCTCTATTGGTAAGAAATCTTGAAATAAAACTGAACAATGCCATACATACATATATACATACATGCATGCATGCATACATACGCATAGGCAAAGGCATGGCTGTGTGATATAAATACATAGATACATACACACAAACACACACACATATATATATATACACATACAAGCACACACACAAAACACATATATGGATATATGAATATATGCATATGTGTGTGAGCATAATTGGCTGAAAGGTCAGTTATGAATTTACATGTTCACATGTGTGTGTGTGAGAGAGAGAGAGAGAGAGAGAGAGAGAGAGAGAGAGAGAGAGAGAGAACAAACAGAGTTGGTAATCCAATATTTTATCCACTTGACCAAACTAATATGTATGTATATTCACATTGCTATAACTACAGCGTAATCTAGCAGAAAACTCAGAACATCAGGGTCATATGCCTTGCACAAAGGGGCAGCCAAGATCAAAATGAATTGCCACATGTTCAACAGTTCACCAAAGGTCACCTCTACTATCCCCTTTCCTTATTTCCCTTCATCTGTCTTTACTCCTTCTGTTTCAAATCTTTCTTTCTCTCTCTGTTCTTCCTCACCTTATTTACTGTATCATTCATTCTTCTACTTTGCACTCCCATTTGCTACAATTTTTTTCTTTCACTTTGTTTCTAATAGAAAGGAAAACCTTGTTTTTCCTTACTCTTACTCTTTACTCGTTTCAGTCATTTGACTGTGGCCATGCTGGAGCACCGCCTTTAGTCAAGGAAATCGACCCCCCAGGACTTATTCTTTGCAAGCCTAGTACTTATTCTATCGGTCTCTTTTTTGGAACCGCTAAGTTACGGGGACGTAAACACACCAGCGTCGGTTGTCAAGCGATGTTGGGGAGACTAACACAGACACACAAACACACACACACATATATGTATATACATATATACGACGGGCTTCTTTCAGTTCCCGTCTACCAAATCCACTCACAAGGCTTTGGTCGGCCCGAGGCTATAGTAGAAGACACTTGCCCAAGGTGTCACGCAGTGGGACTGAACCCAGAACCATGTGGTTGGTAAGCAAGCTGCTTACCACACAGCCACTCCTGCACCTTTATAAATTTTCCTTGCATAATTCTTTTCAACAGAGCCCTGTTTACAACTAACCACAGCAACCACCAACCTATAACTAATGCCTTAGTCAACAGTCACATGCATTTATATATTAATATATTTTAAATGTTAAAATTTCAATTTTTTATATACCTTATTTTCATCACATTTTTACTTCTATAGTCACATGATGATGATGAAGATGATGATGATGGTGATGATTATGATAATAATGAGTCGTTTAAAAGTGAAATGTTTTGATAAGCAGTAACGCAAAATCCAGTTAACATCTGTCAAAAACCCAACTCTGCCACTGTTGTGTGCACATTCACACACACACACACAGATGCACATATATGTATAGATACAAATGCATATACAAGTGCACACACTTCACTTATTTATATATGCATGCATATATGTATGAGCATACATACATACACATTTATACATGTTTGCATTTATGGACACACATAAATACATACATACACATATAAGCATACATACATGTGTGTATGTATGTGCGTGTATGTGTGTGCTTATGTATGTACATATATGCTTATATGTGTGTGCACGTGTGTGTATATTTACACATAAACACATACACACAAATAAGCATATATACATATGTAAACACACATGTACATCCAACCACACATATTCCATTTTTCCATCCATTCTGTCCACTGGGATGGGATTTGTAAAATTGTACATATGCATATCACTCGGTCGATATGCTTTATAAGTGGATGCACTTCCTACTGTTATCCACTCAACTGTGAAGCAGGTGTAACATATTTATGAACCAGATTAACTCAGAAAGATAAAGCTTATACGTCTTGCTGAAGGGCATGACATGCCAGCTATAGTCGTATAATAATAAAGTATGAACTCATTGCCATAAAGAAATAGCCCAGCATCTTAATGTCACAAAAGCCATTGTGACTCATTATGTATATTTGTATGTAAATGTCTATGGTATTTTATTATTTTCTTTTGTTTTTCATTTTGTTGTTGCCGTTATAAGTAGAAAAAGAATATAAACAGAACACATTCACATCCATTTAAATGTATTTGCATATGTAATGGTATGTATTTGAATCTTTTATTTGCTTCAGTCATTGGATTGCAGCCATACTACCTTTATGAATCATGCCTGCTCACAATGGCCAGTTTCCTGCTTTCTATGGCATATAAATTCACCACCGGGATGGAATACCGTCCCATCACAGGATTACTCATTTTTGCCAGCTGAGTGGACTGGAGCAATGTGAAATGAAGTGCTTTGCTCAAGAACACAATGTATCACCCAGTCCAGGAATTGAAACCACAATCATGAGTGCAACACCCTAATAACTAAGCCATGCACGCCAACAGCCACAGTAAGACATCACCTTGAATTGACCTCCCAGTACTTATTTCTAAGTCCAGTACTTTTCTGCCAGTCCCCTTTGCCATGCTGCTAAGTTATGGAGGCATAACTTTATGAATCCTGAAAGGATTTGAACCCAGAACATAAAGTGCCAGAAGAAATGCTGCTTGGCATTTTGTCCAGAGCAGTAATGATTCTGCTAACAACAAAAACAATAATATTTTTACCATTAATTAGGCGGTGTGCTGGCAGAAACGTTAGCACAGTGGGTGAAATGCTTAGCAGTATTTTGTCTGTCTTTACATCCTGAGTTCAAATTCCACTGAGGTCGACTTTGCCTTTCATTCTTTCAGGGTCGATAAATTAAGTACCAGATGTGTACTGGGGTCGATCTAATTGACTGGTTCCCTCCCCAAAACACTTGTGTGTGTGTGTGTGTGTGTGTGTATGTATTTACACAACTTGTTTCTTTATTGTTTATGTCTACCAATTCCACTCCCAAGGCATTGGTTGGCCAAAGGCTATAGCAGTAGAAAAAATTTGAGCAAAATACCACACAGTAAGGAATTAAACCCGAAACCGTGTGGTTGTAAAGCAAACTTCCTAACCACACAGTCATGCCTCTGCCTACATGTTCATTTCTTTATTTTTTCCAGTCAATTGACTGCGGCCATGCTACAGCACTGCCTTTCGTAAAAACAAATCGACCCCAGGACTTATTCTTTGTAAGCCTAGTACTTATTGTATCGGTCTTTTTTGCCAATCCACTAAGGTACGGGGATGTAAACACACCAACATCAGTTGTCAAGTGATGTTGGAGGGACAAACACACACACACACACACACACACACATGATGAGCTTCTTTCAGTTTCTGTCTACCAAGTCCACTCACACGGCTTTGGTCAGCCTAAGGGCACTTGCCTAAGGTGCCATGCTGTGAGACTGAAATCAGAACCATGTAGTCAGTAAGCAAGCTACCACACAGCTGAATGTATATATGGAAACTTAAAAGAAGCCTGTTGTCTGTGCATGTTTTTGTGTGTGAGTATATGTTTGTATATGTTTGTCATGAGAGCATGTTATAGACGTAAATGAGTTCACAATCACACAAGCAGTGTCATTCAGTCCCAAGTTTTTGTAAAGATGTGTGATCTTGGAGAAATCTCACTTGTTTGGAAATGCATCACATTTGGTGATAGTAAATGTATCTGGACATAGAAAATCAGTCTTAATGAACTCAGTCCTACCTAAGCAAGCATAGGAAAGTGGACATTAAAACATTGATGATGATAATCCCTCTCACTACTATTCTTTCCTCTCAGATAAGGGGGTTTTGTGTTGCTAGTTACTGGGTGACCCTGACAGTGCTGGTGCCACATAAAAAAGCACCCAGTATATTTTGTCAAGTGGTTGGCCTTAGGAAGGGCATCCAGCTCTAGAAACCATACCAAAGCAGACAATATAGCCTGGTGCAGCTCCCAGCTTTAGCAGCTCCTGTCAAACTGTCCAGTCCATGCCAACATGGAAAACAGATGTTAAATGATGATGATGATGATGATGATGATGATATGTGTATGAATAATAAATGATGAAATTATTAATATGAAAAAAAAAAAGTCAATGGTATAAAATTCTGAAATCAGTTGAACTATCTGAAGCTAGTAATTATTTGCTGCATTATTAATAATAAAAATATAAAAAACTGTTATCAAACATGCCTTTTCAGTACAGCTAAATGTTAATATCCAACTACCACACCAATTGTCAAAATATTCATTCCTATGAAAATATTTTTGATTTTTGATATTTTTCTTTTTTTTTTATATAGATATTTTTAAAAATCTATTCATAGAAATTTCCCAACTGTATGAAATTACACAGCTGTCTCTACTAACATCAGCACTAGCATCTTTTATAATGTATGTCTTTATTGCTTGTTTATTGCTGTTTATTACAGGCAATGATACACCAGACTCCACAATCAAACAACAGTTTTGTCTCTGATCTAGTTACTTCTACAGTCAGTTTACCTTTTATAGAATATATTGCCTATTTCAATTCTAACATAGGCAACAATAGTGTGGAAATATTGTTACTATCTTAAAACTGGGAAAATGAACAGAAAAAGAATTTCATTACAATAAAGATTACAATACATTTTTATCTTCCTTTTCTACTTTCAGTATAATCTTCTTAAAAAGGCATGAAGATTCAAGCAATATTTCCAGTATTCTTATCTTTAGATTATTTTTTCTTAGATTTCTTACAGTATTATTGTTGCCTTATGTCGCTTTCATTTACCAAATGAAAATTGATCAGAGGAAGTGAATCTGCATAAAAAATTTTACAATCTAATTTTATTTGGTGAAACAAAAATCTTAAAACTTATAACTTCCGAAAGGATTATAAACATATTAAAGAAAAATAAGGGATAAATACTCAGTCAGGGGGAAACTATAATACTACCTTCAATATCAGCCATCTACATCTGTCAAGTGCAATACAATCAGCCATCAATTGCGAGTGAGAATTATAGCATGATAACATGTAACATGCATTCACTAATTATTTCAAGTACCTTTGTAGTCAGGAGCAGATACAAACACACTCTTTGACCTTCTCACTCTTAACCTAGTAGAACATACAGGATGTGATAGGAGAAGTGGAGAGTGATGTAGCAAATACCAATACTTGGCGGAATAGATTACATCTGTCACACAGCAACATAACTATGTAACTTTTATTGTGATAGGCAATGGTATGGTGACATGTTCTTGGTGGCTAATCCAATCAATGTAACTAGATAATGTCATTGTGTCGACCATGGCCTTATTCACTGCTGTTTCTATTATCAGTTCTTCAACATGGGGCCACTGTCACAGAAATTCAGGTTTGATGCCCATGGTTGCTATTCTATATTGACAGCTGGAAATGGTAGATGAAAATCAGTGTTTGCCATATGTTTGCAACATGGATAATCTTGAATCAACAAACAGCTCTGAATCCCCATCACCAAGTTCTGTATTATATAACTTGTCCAATTTCTTTAATGGCTAAGTGAGAACAGAAAGGCCAACACCCATCACATTTATCAGGGCCTCCTTTCTGTGGTGCCTCAATGCATGGGCACACTGGAGGCTGTATGTGTTCAGGGGTCTAATGCTAGTAAATGTATGCTGTGGTATGCTGTCAATAAATTAATACTATAAGCACCAGGGTGTTGTTTTTTCTGGGAGCTTATATTGCTGTTAGATGGCCCTACCTCTTCTGGTAAGATGAAAGTATCTTCAGACAGAAGAACTGGTCCAAATGTTTGCAACAGAGTGGACTCCACTAAAGTTACCCAAGAACTAAGTTGAGGTGTTTAACCAGGCAGTGGATTAAGTCTACCATCCAATTTATTCATACCCAGAAACGTAGTTAAGTATATAATTGAGTATATAAGTCTTCAAAATTTGAGGTGATGTACCAATGCCAGATATCAATATTAAGGGCAGTGCTCACAGTTTTTTGCCTATAAATATAAAATTTGGATATAATCTATTCAACAAAAAGGAGTGACATAATCCTATCTAGCTTCAGTCAACAGTTATAGTAAATATGACAGCATTGTAAACAAGAAGATAGTGATCATGATACTAAAAAATAATATTTTATGTAATCTGATATTTTTAACCTTCAAATTCTCATAGTTTTAAGATGTTCATATATTTGTTTATAAAAAAATATATTGTTTGTTATAAACAATTCCCATGGGCTCTTTCTTCCTGCGAAAATCTAACACCAATTTGAAAAATATAAGTCTTCAATAAATATTTTCACTTTTAAAATAGCACATAATTTTTTTTAATTACAACTATTTTTATTGCAGATTTTTAATTTTTTTAAATTTTTACTGTCTGTGGCTAAAGACCAGGTCTTTAGGGTTCACTAGTGATGAATTTTTAATATTCCATTAAATGAATTTATGTGCCAAAATATAAATATAGAAGTTACAGTGGTGATGTTTTCACATCACCTCTCCATGCATCTTGTGATACACAACATCTCTAGCTTACAGGTCATTTCTGAGTTTGTTGTGCATGCTTTGCAGTTGCTGTCAGTGCAAGGTGTTTTCCTAAATGGATATGACATATGAAAAGAGGAAGAGTGAATGTTATTATCAGCAATGTTAATGGAGAATGTTCCATGTACCAGAACAAATTCTGGAATAGATTTGAAAGAAAAAGAAAACAGGGGACAAAAAAAAAAATTCATGGCACAGTAAAAGCAAATTCCAAGGGTCCATTCTGACACCTCATCGCCAATTTCTAGCTCTACCACCCACTTTTCTAAATTCTGAGTAGTCATATAGCTCCTCTTCAGCAAGAAATCTGCTTCTGTTCCGATCATTTTCTCTCATACTTTACCCCTCTCTCCCCTCTTTCTCCTAGCATATAATTGTCCCTCTCCACTCAAAGTTTATCGCCTTGCAAGTTGCATGGTAACCTCATTAGTGATTGTGGAATCGAAAAAGAATTGCCCAGTACACACTGTAAAGTGGTTGGTGTTTCAGTCATAGAAAACCTAAAAGACATTGGAGTACAATGCAGCCCTTGGGGTCCATTGAATCCTGACAAACCATCCAACCTATGCCTGTATGAAACATGGATATTAATTGATAATAATGATGCTGCTCTTTCTCAATGCTATACTCAAAGGTCAACTAAAGTAGCCTGCAAATTTAGAAAATCAAAAGATAAATTCAAAGTAGTAGAAAAAAGAAGTCATTGTTTAAGTCATATCTATTTGAAAATAAGAGACATTTTATTCCACTATAATATATCTCGGCAGGGATGTGCCGCCTGGGTAGGCAAGGTAGGTAGTGCCTACCCTGAATAAAACAGATCGATAGTAACATTTTCCTTTTATGGCAAAATATGCATATAATTCAATAAAACTATGAAGGTTACTCTGATTACTATGCATAAAATGCAAAATATTTTATTTTTTTTGTAGATTAGGTAGGCATAATTCCCCCATGCCTTTCAATCTCAGTATTTAAGCTATGCATAGTACTACTGTAGTACACATGCTGCATACAATCCTACAATAGTTTTCTTTACCTGCTATAAAGGCAGAAGTAAATCTGCCTTCAATTCAGTCATGTGCCTGTGTTTCATTTATTTTTTGCTTTACTACATAAAGGTCACCAACTGCCTACCAGAGTAATTACTGATGGCACATGCCTGCATCTCGGTACTAAAGACTTGTCAATCAACAAACAAATTATCACTTCAATGTATTCAGTATTTAAGCTACGCATGTAGTACATATGCTGCATACAATCCTACAACACCGTTTTCTTTACATGCTATAAAAGGCCAAAGTTAATCTGCCTCCAACTTAGTTGCATGCCTGTGTTTCGCTTATCTTTTTGTGTGTTACACAAATTATCACTTCAATGTATTTGTAGTGTAAACTTGTTTATCCAAAATGAAGACTACCCATAAACTCTTCAGCAAACTTGACCCTTTTAAAGAAGATCTCTTTGTAGCCTTATAGTTCCGGGTTGAAAGATATCAATGAATAAGATTTAGCTCCTTCAAGTCCTATATGTACTCTCTTCATACATGACTTTCAAGTACCGCATAAACCCTCCTCACACTTTAAATGTTCTTGTGTTCAGAGTCTGGAGCAATCTTCTGGACTTAGAATTATCTCTCACAACTGAATCCAAACATCAAAGAATCAATTTAATAACTTCCTATGAAATATTCTGGCTAAATATCAATGAACCACAAACTGTTTCTTCAGATTTCCCTTTTAAGACAAAAACAGCTTTAAGTCAACAGTTAGAAAAATGCATATATCATGACAAAGAAAGAAAGCTTAAATTTATTGCCAATACCAAAACTTGATATGTAGATTCTGTATTGAAATTCCAGAAAATGAGGCTTAATTTTTTAATCTGAATTTCTAGGTCCAACAGCTCAATGATATCAAGTATCAACTTAGTGCCTACTCAATGCAAATAACACTGAGTATTTCTTACATAAACAGATTTAGATTTATAAAGGGAGCAAAATGGGAAGCTGCATTACTTCATGATTTACCAAGAATTTTTTAAAGTTCCAGTGAGTTAAAATCAATGAACAGGAGATAGGCTATATGTACCAAGAATTAACATCACACAAGAATATTTTAAGATTATAGTCTAATTGAAAACTATTAAATTCCTAACATATATATGCTTAAAAGTGGCATAAGTGACTTGTCAGGCTCATTGACCTGAGACCCATAAGCTCTTTGCAACCAAAGAGGTAGGAAAAAGTCTTGGTCAGCTATTTGCTTCCCAACCACATGGTTCCGGGTTCAGTTCCACTGCATGGCACTTTGGGCAAGTATCTTCTACAATAGCTTCAGGATGGCCTTGTGAATGGATTTAGTAGATGGAAACTGAAAGAAGACCATTGTGCATGCGTGCACGTGGTGGTGGTGGTGGTGGTGGTGGTAGCAGCAGCAGCAACAGCAGTAGCAATTGCAGAGATACAACAATGGAAATAAGATGAGATAGTCAAGGTTGAAATGCCCTTGGTCATAAAGATCCTTGAGATAGAGTAAAACTGTCCCGGGGGCTAAACAACAATGAAAACAGCAATGTGCATGAAGAGGTGCTGCAACATTCTTAAATCACTACTGAGCGAATGAAAATATCCACTCAACAGATGAAAGGAATGGTAAAATCAACTAAGATATTTTAAAGCAAGCTGTTATTAATAGTTTTGTTTTATCCAATTTTATGCCAATTATTTAAGATGTCATTTTCAAATAATGTGATAATAAGCTTTAAAATTAGAAAGAAACACACTAGTAGCAAATACTCCAATTGAAAATTTTTAGAATCAAAGAAAATTTTACTCAATTTGCTTTGAAGTTGGGCAGACTAGCATGCTGGGAAGGTTTATAGAATGTGGTGTGTTGTGTAGAAAAGGCATAGTTAGTGAAGAAAACTAGAAACTGCTGTAATACAAGTAGCTGTGACAAATAGGTGAACAGAAGCTTGACATCAGGTTGCTGTTCTAAAATATATAAGCACAGGCATAGCTATATGGCTAAGATGTTCACTATGCAACTAAGTGGTTACAGGTTCATTCCCACTGTGTGGGGTTTCTGTGGTATTTAAAGGGCTGAAAGTACAAGACTTGCCTTTGAATAGGACACCAGTTTGTCACAGGTTTAACTCTTTAGTATTCAGATCATCATCATCATCATGCTAGCATGGGTTGGACGGTTTGACCAGGGTCTGGGAAGCCAGGAGGCTGCACCAGGCTCCAGTCTGATCTGGCAGTGTTTCTACCGCTGGATGCCCTTCCTAACGTCAACCACTCCGTGAGTGTAGTGGGTGATCTTTACGTGCCACAGGCACAGGGGTCAGAGGAGGCTGGCAAACGGCCACGATCGGTTGATGCATTCGGACGGTGCTTTTTACGTGTCACCGGCATGGGTATCTTAACTACAGTTTCCATTTGATCAGCATCTTTTAATGTCCCCTGTCCATGCTGGCATGGGTTGAACTGTTTGACTTTGTTCAAAATTAATCATGTATTATAGCCCCAAGATGTTGATGATGTGATTGCTTACTTTTAGAAGGGCATTGTTGGTGTAGGCGTGAGAGGCCAGATATTGCTAGTTTCAACAGTAAACAGGTAGAATATTTGGGCCAGATATAGTCAGTTTAAATGCTAAAGGGTTAAAAACTGAAAGGCTGAAAAGCAAGGTTGACCTCAACAAGATTTGAACTTCGAGCATAGAAAGTCAAAACAAATTCTATCCAATGCTCTAATAACTCAGCCAATTTGTCACCAAGCACCAAGTGGTTACATCAACATCATCATTACCAATATCAGTTTTGTGTCAAAGTCAATGGATATGCATGTTGTTACCAAAGTGTTTGGAGAGGACAAGTTAGTTCTGTGTATGTATGCATATGCACATGCACCTTAGAATATATATGAATTTACTGAATTCTTCCTATAATCAACTGGCTACTTTTCTAATAAAGATACAAGGCTCCATCACTGGAATTTAAAAAACAGGCATGGCTGTGTGGTAAGAAGTTTGCTTCTCAGCCACATGGTTCTGAGTTCAGTCTCGCTGTGTGGCACCTTGGGCAAGTGCCCTTTACTACAGCCTTGGGCCAACTAAAGTGTTGTGGGTGGATTTGGTAGACAGAAACTAAAAGAAATCCATTGTGTGTGTGTGTGTGTTTGTCCTCCCATCACATCTTGACAAAGGTGTTGGTCTGTTTATGTCTCCGTAAATCAGCGGTTCAACAAAAGGGACCGTTAGAATAAGTACTAGGCTTAAGAAATAAGTCTTGGGGTCGATTTGTTTGAACAAAATCTTTCAAGGCAGTGCTCCAGTGTGGCTGTAGTCAAATGACCGAAACAAGTAGAAAATGGAAAAAAAGGGTATAAAAGAATAGATGAAGAATGCAAAGGTTGGATAACATCCTTAGTTCCAGGTAGCCATGCTTGGAAATCTAGCTGAAAAGCATAAAGATAGCCGCTCCTGATAGGACCCTATATAAGACTCTATAGAAGAGGTATCTGAGGATTCTATTTCCATAATCCTCCCAGGAATGGTAGGTGGAGAAGATGGATGGATAGTATAAAAACTTACATGTTAAATTTTAGAAAAGTCTTTCATATTTTTTTGTTCCCAGCTCACAGATTGTATTTGCAAAGTGTGTGTTAGCCAGTTGCATTTTTTTTTACCCAGATATAAAAGAATGTGTTTGAATGTTTAAATATTTGAAAGTAAAAAGAGTTGTTAAAAATATAATAGTTATTCCATTAGTAAATTCTTCCCTTCGCCGAAAGGGAAAAAAACATCTGCCTTTTGAGCTTTTGTAAACAATTAATATTACAAAATTGATGAGACACTATTTCAATAATCAAAGTACTTGAAATCATATTGAAGATCGGTACAGCTATTGTATGTAACATCAATAATTCAATTGAAATAAATTTTCAATTAGCTTGGAGACTATTTCTCAGGGGTAAATCCTTATTTCAGTTGATAACAGGAATTTCAACATTTCATTTCATTTCATAATAAAATAGATAGAATGTACAACAAACATTAATATCCTGCATTGACATCATTAACAATTTCCAACATAGCAGAAGAGCAATCTATTTACATTATCATTAATAACGGTAATGATGTATATTCTTTCATAACAACATTAGTTTAAATCTATTCACATTTGATTGAGATGAATATTGGTATGAAGTTGTTCTCACCCAACACACTCCAGTTCTCAGTATCTAGATAATAGATATGCTGCCTTCTCACTGTCTTTTCTACTACTGCAACCACCATCACTACTGTTACATTACCACCACCGCCACCACTACCACTAGTGGAATTTGGTCACCAGAACAGGCTGGTCTTGTGGCACCTCCAGTTTGACCCTCCTGATGCACTTGTCTCACCAAAGGGTCCAAAACATGTTTTTGGAGTTGTTGCCATAGCACCTTTTCCTAATTTAATCAAAAGAGCACCTCTGCATAATTTAATCAAAAGAGTTTTCTCCCTTACTCCTTCTAGGAGGAAATATTTATTAACACTAATCCTGGATTTTCTTCTCATCACAGAAATCATTTCAGTTGATTAAATTCCAATGTTGTTATCTAAATCCTGGTGATAAAGCATTGTTTTTTTGTTAAAAACAAGTGCCTTTTTTCTACAGGGATAGCTCAAATAATTAAAAAAGATAGTGTACATATATTAATACCAGAATGAGACAATTGGGCACAGCTGTTTGAACACTGACAATTTGGCATGGCTGACTGGCAATTCTTCCTGTTTTGGCAACAGTAGACTTTGGAGCTGAAGGTACATGTGCATGCACACATACACACACACACACACACACACACACACACACACACAAATATTCATGTACAGGGAGAGAAAAAGAAATTACATATACATACAAACAACTAGATGTTCGCACACATAAACAGAGAGAGTAAGTGCAAGAAAGAGAGGAACATTAAGATATCTGATGTCAAATAAGTCAGCATTGAATCATATATATATATATATATATACACACACACATACATACATACATACATACATACATACATATATGACTGTGTGTGTGTGTGTGTGTGTGTGTGTGTATGACTGCATTTGTACCACACCACCACTTAACAACCAGTGTTGGTGTGTTTGCATCCCCATAGCTTAGCAGTTCAGCAAATGGGATTGATAAAATAAGTACCAGGTTTAAAAAAAAAAAGAAAAAGTACTAAGGCTGATTTATTCAACTAAAAGTTCTACAAGGTGGTGCCCCGGCATGGCCACAGTCTAATGACTGAAACAAGAAAAATTTAAAAGAAGGATATAATGAAATCTACCAGGGTTCACTGATGCATAATTTTGAAATCCTGCATTGAGGATTTTATCTATTATAAAATTATTCAGGTTGCCATAGAATGTGCAAACTAAATGCCATTATAAGTTTTACTTTGAAAATGAGATTGTGAAGGTCCAGAAATGCCAGCTTAATTTCATACCAAACAAAGGATTAATACGGAAATATGGAATATCTATAATAAAGCAGTTGTGAATTAATATATTCTATATGCATACAAACATATTTATACATACAGAGACTAAACCATATGTTAATGAAAGTACTTCATAGCTGAACAGATTCAACAACAAAAAGCACCGACTACACTCTCAGAGTGGTTGGCATTAGGAAGGGCATCCAGGTGTAGAAACATTGCCAGATCCGATTGGAGCCTGGTGCAGCTACTGGTTCTCCAGACCTCAGTCAAACCGTCCAACCCATGCCAGCATAGAAAACGGACATTAACTGATGATGATTATGATAATGATTTCCCCAAATAACTACTGCTCGAGATAATTAAAAGATACATGTGGTTCCCTCTGGCTCTGACTGTTAATAAAAAGGAGATTACCATTCCCTCACAATATGAGGTGGGATTAGAAATTTGAATCTGAAAGTATACAGTACATGGAAAATTCATAAAGTTCACATAATTTTTGTTTCATATTTTAAAATTAAAAATTTATGCTTTTGTCTTTTGTAATTTTAAAATG
This sequence comes from Octopus sinensis, assembly GCF_006345805.1. Lineage (NCBI taxonomy): Eukaryota > Metazoa > Mollusca > Cephalopoda > Octopoda > Octopodidae > Octopus > Octopus sinensis. The sequence continues at coordinate 142,286,059 of NC_042997.1, read as the reverse complement.
CATTTAAACTATGATTGTTCACAGAAGCAAGTGTGGCTTGGTAGAATGTACCATGCTTTCACTAATTGTTTTAGATGTGTATGTAGTTTTGAGCAAACATAAATACCTTCTTGGCTTTCCCATTCTTGTTCCAGGAGAACATCTAAGATGTGAGAGCTGGCAGTAGAGAAGACTGTACCAGTTCTTAGCAAGTACTCTTTTCAGTTTAGTAGGCTGGTGCAACATAAAATAAAGTGCCTTACTGCTCAAGGATACAATGTGTTACCCAGTCAGATATTGAACCCATAACCCCATGATTGCAAAACCAATACTTAAACCACTAGGCTATGTACTTGTACATATAAAACATTTGCTTATATATTAATAACCAATACAAACTATCAATGGAGACATTACTAAAATGATAAAGTGAATCACAGCAGCATCTTAATCAGAATCATTCTGAAGTATCAGGAATGAATTTAACATACACAGAATGGGAAAAATAAAGTATCAATATTTAAAAACATGGGACCAGATTTAACCAAAATTTGCGTCTGTTCAAAGATAGAAGTTTTACTTTAGCATAATGTTTCTTTGTATAATGTAGGAGTGCTCTGATCATCACATCAATATGTCGTTACAACTAAAAACTTTCAACCTTAAAAATAGGAATTTTTGTGGTGCTTTCATAATATTTTCACTGTCTTTCAAGAAAGAAAGCTCTCTAGATTTAGTAACATTTATTTTCAAACAGTGATGAATAACTGGCATTATTACATTAATTTTCCATTTTTTTTATGGAAGGAAATATGAAATGCACTTGAGGTTTGATGACTATCATAACTATTCAAATGAAATCAACATTTTCAAAATCCAAGATAAATTTGAAAATAATAAACACTAAACAAGTTCAGCTTTAATTCAAAACAATCACGAATCTCTTAGAAAATATGAATTATTGTATACAAAAATCTCTATAGAGATAAAAATAACCTTTCATTTAGCATACGTTAAAAGAAATACAGCTAATTGGTCAGTAATTACATGAAATATTAGAGTCGAGAACAATTTGTTAATGAAAGCAATATTAATGAAGGGAGACTTTGAAATTTCTCATTGAGCCAACTTTGAAGGATTCATGGTTTCAATAAGTTTATAAACATTTAAGAATAAATTAAAAGAGTTTACCAGATGGCAGGATTTCTATTGAATCATTGACATTTACCGAATTAAAAATACTTTGATCTTTGAAAAGATATTCTAATTTAAAAAACTGAAAGATTGATATTTGAGCAAATCTAACACTAAAAGTAAATGTGAATCTGTTGATCATGCTGTTTGTCTAATCAAGAGATAAAAGGAAGCTTCATTTTTCTATCACAGATTTTCAAAACATGCACAAAACAAAATATAGAATTTATCAGAAGTTTTATAACTACATAGTTTTCTGATACAGTCTACATCTGCAATCTTTTAAATAAAAATAGTGGGACAAATATCACTAGAAATCAAATATGCATAAATGTGATGGATCAGAAATATAAGAGCCTGTAAAATAACCTTAATACTCATTTCTGATTACAAACTGTAAAATTCAATTATTTCATAAAAATATTTTCCATAAAACACCAAGCAGCCAATTAGAATACTAGTTCTAAACTGAAAAAAAAAAAGTTTACATATTAGATTATTTTCATCCCAGCATGCTGGACAAAATGTTTAGTGGCATTTCTTTTGTCTTTATATTCTGAGTTTAAAATCTTGCTGAGGTCATCTTTGCCTTTCATCCTTTTGGGATTAATAAAAAAAATACCAGTTGAGCACTAAAATCAGTGTAATCGGTTACCCACTCCCCCAAAATTTCAGGTCCTGTACCAATAGTAGAAAGGACTATATTGCATATAATCACCATTTTGTGTAAAAAAAAAAATCTTTTTTTTTTTTACAAGGATATGCTGGAGTGCCATATCCCATGACTTAGGGCTTCTTGAGATAAATTCTCAGATCAAAGAGCTTCCAAGTGCCTAAAAACCTGTTCATGGAATTTTGAAAGCCTTCTATAGAGTTTGAGAAGACAGCCATGTCACTAAGAAATAACAGGTCTCTAACAGTAGCTTTCCTTATCTTGTGCTCCAGCTATACTGAACAGCAGGCCATCAGATCTTGAGCAGGTGTAAACACCATCAGATGAGAATTTAAATGCATTTTCAAGAGCAGCACAGGGGAGATACAAAAAATATCACGACAAGGATATATCAAGGCACGGTTGATTCTACTCCTGGCACCTTTCTTGAAGCTGATGCAGTGAGAATATCATTCTAGTTTCTACTTAAAGCAGAAACTAGAATGCATTTTAGAATATACTCTATCTACATATTTCTGAAGCCTTTGTAAAGCTATTCTATGTGTTAGTAAAGTAAGCTATGTACTTTTAAGCTTTTTGCAACTGGTTGACAGCAATGCAAAAAGTAGAGCTGAATGTGTGTTTTCCCACCGAAATGTAGTTTCTCCAGCAACACACTCTAAATAATACTTCATCATGGTGACACAACAAACTTCACTATTGTCAGATGAGCTAACAGAAATCTTATAAGCTGAAGACTAGAAGTAAACTAACTATACCTGAACACTTAGTTTCAGAGCCTATGAAGCCAAATTTTTTAACAACCTCATCATCATTTAATGTCCACTTTTCCATATTTACATTGGTCAAACAGAATTTGTTGAGGCAGATTTTCTCCAACTAGATGTCTTTTCTGTAGCAACATTGCTCATTTATAGCCACCATCTGATGTCTAGACATGTATACAACAGGCTTCTTTCAGTTTCTGTCCACCAAATACACTCACAAACTTTGGTTGGCCCAGGGCTATAGTATAAGGCACATACCCAAGATCACATAGTTGTAAAGCAAGCTTCTTAACCACATAGCTATGCCTGCACCTACATAAATAAAAATTATTTCCAAAATGTTTTACTGCATTAAGATGCATCATTTCAATGTCTTAGTTGCACATCAATAGCATGTTCATTTAGCTGCACTTCAATCGTATCCAATCACAAATACTATGACACAGAGTACTTCAAATATGCTTCATATTTTTATTCAGCTTTATTTGGGATTTACAAGTAATTTCAAGTGTTTTAGCAGTCATAATAAAGTGAATATTCTACAAATGTACAGGTTTACACTAGATATTTCTTGCATGATATTTCTTGCAGATTTAAAAGCATGATAGAAAAATAGATTTTTTTTCTCCAATGAAAACAAATAACTATTCATATAAATGCAATTTTCTCCACAACAGCTTAATAAAAAAATATATACAAAATGATTTCACTACTAGCATGCTAAGATAACAATAAAACTATTTGAAAACCATCAATAAATAATTATGATTTTATTAATCATATCGAATATCGTGGTCTTAAAGTGGCATTCTGCAAATGAAAATAATTATAAATTAATATATATCAGGTCATCCCATAAGTTCTATCCGAATTTTGAATAAAGAAAACAAGTGATCAAATGTTATATTTAATAGAAATTTAATCATCAATGTACTTTCCCTGATTATCTATGACTTCCTTCCATCTATTTACAAGCTTTTTAATCCCATCAATGTAAAACTCTTTTGGTTTCAAAGCAAAGAACTCTGAAATGTCAGTTTCGACCTCCTTCTGGCTTGCAAAAGTTATGTCCCCCAAATGATTCTGTAAACTGCGAAACAAAAGGTAGTCTGAAGGAGCAAAGTCAGGAGAATATGGTGGAGGAGGAATTTTTTCCCAACCAATCTCTTCAATCTTCTGTGATGTGATCTTTGCATTGTGGGGTCGCGCATTGCCCTGATGAAACATCACTCCTTTTTGATTCACTAAAGCGGGGCTTTTTTCTTCAAAGCTTGGTTCAAATGCTCTAAATTGCTGACAGTAGACTTGAGCATTGATTGTTGTATTAGGTGGTAACAATTCAAAGTGAATTACTCCTTTGCAATCCTACCAGATAGAGAGAAGAACCTTTTTCCCATAAAGTTCCCTTCTCGGTTGTGATTGAGTTTTTTCCCTTTTACCAAGCCACTGTTTACAACATTTAACGTTTCAATAGAAGATCCATTTTTCGTCACCAGTCACAAGTCTATCCAAAAAGGGTGAAATGAGTTCACGAGAATAGAGAAAAGAGCAGATGTCAATTCGAGATTTGCAGTTGCTTTCGGAGAATTCACGAGGCACCCATTTTCCAAGTTTAGGAAACCTTTCGAAGTTGTTGAAGATGACGATGAACAGTTGTATGGTTTGAACTAAGCATTACTGCCAATTCTTCAACTAATAATCCAGGATTTTCTTCAAGTAACACCTCAAGGAGCTTATCGTCATACTCAACTGGACATCCTGTTCGATCTTCATCTTCAAGGCTGAAATCTCCACTTCTGAATTTTACAAATCATCTTCTGCAAGTTCTTTCATTCAAGCATTTTCCCCCATAAACTGAGTGCATGTTTCAAGTAGCTTTGGCTGCAGAGTTTCCTTTTTTGTACTCATAAAACATTATGTGCCTTAAATGCTCTTTGGATACTTCCATGTTAGAAAGGGTTTTAATCAAAGAAATTTTAATTCTATTATTCTGTAAAATAATATTTCATTAGTTTAACTGTACACAAATGCATATAAAAATAATTTTAAATTCCATTAGACATTCTAAAATACTATTAAATTTCATTCAATTTTAAAAAAGATAAAATCAGATAGAACTTATGGGATGACCTGATAGCTAAAGGTACAAATAATCTATATCACATTAAACACACACACATAACTATCCACATTATCAAACACACACACACACACATGCTTGCTGCTGCTGCTGCTGCTTTATACTCATGGTGGAGCTGGGGGTCATCGCAGGTTAGCAGTACCATGCTCTCATTGCTCTCTGCATCCTTCAAGATTATATATATAGATAGATAGATATAGATATCCCTCTTTCTCCTTTTCTCTCTCTCATTGCTCACACATGACCATCGTCCATCTTTCTTTTCCTCACGAGATTATCTTTCTTTTCTTTCAGGACTGTCCTAAGGACTGGACTTATCCTATCTCTCTCTTCTGTCTTTTCTCTTGTCAAAGAAAATATTTCTCCAACCTTCACTACTTTACCCTCGTTCTGGTCTAACGACCCTCCATGTTTGTTTTTGTTCGGTTTCCTTGTATGTCTCTACTGTCCTGTTTTTGTTCCCAATTTTGACCCTCCATAAATCCCAAATTTTATTTCGGTACTTATGGGAGCAACTGCCTTCGAAGACTCATATTGTTATTCAATGCTCAAAATGAGGAGTAGATAGACAGCTGACAACTGATGAAGGGTCGTTCTTTGTGTTACTTGTCCTGTCTTCCTTTTGTTTATGTATTGAACTCATTTGTTTTCGTATTTCATGTTGTTTACTGTTGGTGACGTCCTGTACCCATATATGCATATGTGCGTGTGTGTGTGTGTGTATCTATATAATATATATATATATAATGGCGGTGCCCCAGCATGGCCACAGCTCATAAGCTGAAACTAGAATCAATCAATCAATCAATCATATATATATATATATAAGGGTGAAGGGCAAGACAATTTGCAATATGCTGTGCTGTGACCATTGCCAGTTAAGTCAAATGATATTGTAGTTATCGCCATTGCTGAGTCATGTAAATGGCACCCACTACACTCTTAGAGTGGTTGGTGTTGAGAATGGCATCCAGCCATAGAAACTAAGCCAAATCAGACTGGAACCTTGTACAGTTCCCTGGCTTAACAGTTCCAATCAAACTATCTAAAGCAGACATTAAATGAATGATGATCACAATGATATATATATATATATATATATATATATATATATAATGAGTGAGTTAAATCAAAATGAAGTAGTGATAAAACCCAATTTCCTTCATGCATATGTACAGACAATGCACAATGTTGCACTTCCTGAGCAACAAAACCCAGAAACAGCTGTAAAAGATTACCCATATTCTCCTGTCTCTTATTTGTAAAGTTCAAATATGAACTCTGCTGATATACAAAGGACTATTCAGCTCTTTCTCTCTTTTATCTATGACATTAGAGTGTGAACTTTCGGGATATCTACCTATCTATGGGGAACTACTACAAACTCTCACATACCTAATTTTCTTGTTTTTCTGCTTAAATATATTTATACTACATAAGGGACGTTAGCCATCTGAATGTGGCTAGGGACAGGGCAGGGCGGTGGGGGTGTTACTGATGCATTTAGCCCCAGGCGATCATCAACGTCACCAGGAGGGCCGACGCCATCACGGCGTCCTCTAGCCTGCAAAGGGAGATCATTCCCCGAAGAAGCGGATGCCACATACGGACCTAGGTTTCAAGGTGTTTGCCTATTATCAACGTATGGCAGGCACCGCTACTCGACGAATGACTCTCTGTGCAGGCTATATATAAAGATTTTCACAGTAAATACATTTACTGATGTAGAAAATCTGTTCGACAGCAATAATAATTCTCTAAACGAGATATAGACAGTAACTGCTCCATAACATAAGGGACGTTAGCCATCTGAATGTGGCTAGGGATAGGGCAGGGCGGTGGGGGTGTTACTGATGCATTTAGCCCCAGGCGATCATCAACGTCACCAGGAGGGCCGACGCCATCACGGCGTCCTCTAGCCTGCAAAGGGAGGCCATACGTTGATAATAGGCAAACACCTTGAAACCTAGGTCCGTATGTGGCATCCGCTTCTTCGGGGAATGATCTCCCTTTGCAGGCTAGAGGACGCCGTGATGGCGTCGGCCCTCCTGGTGACGTTGATGATCGCCTGGGGCTAAATGCATCAGTAACACCCCCACCGCCCTGCCCTGTCCCTAGCCACATTCAGATGGCTAACGTCCCTTATGTTATGGAGCAGTTACTGTCTATATCTCGTTTAGAGAATTATTATTGCTATATTTATACTTACTTCCATATAACCTTTTCATAAAAGCTTTGATGCCATTAACAATTACTTGTCCATCTTTTATTTTATTGTCCTTTCAATAACTCAACCAGTATATTGTCCATAGCCAATGCTTAATCACCTGGACTCTTAGACATGTACTGGCATGGGTTTGTGCATGCATGTGTGCCTGCATGAATGCACATACACACACACACACACACACACACACACACTAATAATAATTGGTGCTCTAGGTTTTGTGAGTAAATGTGTAAGTGATAACCTGGATAAGCTAGGGTTTTCAGAAAAAAAAAAAATCAACCAGCTAACTTGCACATTGCAAATACAATCTATAAGTGGAACAGTAAATATATGCTAGACTTTTCTCAAGTTTGAAATGTGACATTGCTTTTGTTTTTGTTATCTACATTCCAATGATGGAGCTTTGTATCTTTGTTAAAAACCAGTTTCTTCCACAAAGCAAGAATTTAAATAATTAAAAACAGAAGAGAGCATACATACAAACATCATATACCTACATATATATGTATATATACACCTACATATACATACATATATAAATACATATATATATATATATATACATACATATATATATATACACACACATACATATACGCATACATATATATAAACAGACACATACAAATATACACAAATATATATATATACATACATATATATACGCACACATACACACACACACAACATACACATACAAACAGACACACAATTTTCTCCACTCATTTTCCCCCTAGATATATATTCAGTTTGATACATATATACATTATAATAACTACGTAATTACTTCAGAGAATGAATTTCATCATAAGGAGAGAAATCTCTTAAAATCAATGGAATTTAATATTTTTTCTCCTTATCTTTATAAAGAGAAGATAAAATGTCAGAGTAACATTAAATAATATTTAAAGAAGAATGTTAACCAAACAAAACTTAGTATTTTGTAATGGAGAATAATTAAATTACCATACTGAATCAGATGCAAATATTTATCACTTACTTCAAACGTTTAATTGATACAAAGAATTATGAAGGAGAGACAAGAAGAAATATACTCCAATTACAAAAATATAGCTTGCTCTTAGAAAAAGTTTGTTCTGATAAATATAAATAATGCAGAACATTATCTACTATACTGGAACCAAATTCAGTCAGGGGATAAATCGGTCATTAAAGGTTACCTTTATCTTTAAATGATGGAATTAATAGAAGCACACCACGTGAGCATCATTACATATACAATGCCCTCTCTTCTCCTCCCCTGACAGCCACCACCACCATTAATTAAAAACGAAGAAATATGACTTCTAATATAAAGACAAGAGAAGAATATATTGAAGAATATATATTTTATAAACACGCACATATCTATACAAGCTTCACAATGACTAACATTTTGCGTATTATTGATCTACATAGCAGGTCATACTCATATATACTATATTCTAAATACTATAACACTTTTAGCAGCAGCTGTACACAAGAGAACTTTCTTTATATTTCATTGTTGAGAAGAATGCTTGAAATTGTTATAAAGCTGTATATTAAAATATGATGATTGTCTACATGTAAAAGCAATTATTTTAAATATTTTTAGCAGAGTAAAAGTATAATTGCTTTGCATTACTATAATACATAAATGAAAGCTGGGTTTTAAAATTGTAGACTATATTGCTTAATTAAACCTGTTTAAAAGAAAATAGAGGCACAGATTTTTATAAATCAAAGTAAAATTCTGAATCCAAGGACATGGGTTGGGGTTTGTATCAAGCAGAAGTTAATTCATAAGAGAGATTGTAGAATACTCTAGTAAGATGATTGCTTTGAGAAGTGAAAGAATCAGACATTTAGGGTGCTTATCTTTCTTCTGAGAGAATGAATTGGTATGATTGCTTTAATCAAAAACTTTCGAATATAAAACTGAATAAAATAAAGAAGTGATATTGAGGAGAGGGGAAAAGCTAATGGGAGCTAGCATGAGAAGTGTGCAAGATGAACAAAAGGGAACAGAGTAAAGAGAAGAGGAGGCAGATGATGGTAAAAGTCAGTAACAAAACCCAGATAGGAAGGAGAGAATGAGGGCTTGGTCAAGTGATATAGCTGGAAATAGGTGAGAAAGTAGGACATAGGCAAGGGATAGACCAAAGGTCATACACACCAAGCAGATTCACATACAACCTAAGTGTCAAAGAGGAAGAATGGAAGGACTATGGTACAGGCACTTGGAAAAAATGAGTGGTTAAGAACATAAAGAACTAAGAGGATTGGTCATTAAGGATTGGTCATTAAGGATTGGTCAGAAATATAAAGAGCAGATGACTACTATATGCAAAGATTGAACTGAAGAAATGTAGTGTAGACTCTAACAAAAGTTGGGATCTGGAGGATGGGGGCATCATAAATAGAAAAGTAAATCAAATGCAATCCAACAGTAAAGTGTAAAAAGGGTAAAGACCCTCTTCAGTCATGAATGACCATGAGATTGCACCTAGAAAGTTCCCCTCTGAGGGACAAGTCCAGACAAGGTTGTTTACGGAAGACCAGTAGTTGCCCATGCATACCAACCTCCCCTCTCCACACCACCAATGTTATCCAAGGAAAAGGCAAAGACGGATGCAGCTTGGCACCAGTGACTTTGCAACTCATTTCTACAGCTGAGTGAACAGGAGCAACATGAAATAAAGTGTCTTGCTCAAGAATACAACACACAGCCCAGTCTGGGAATCAAACTCACTACTTCATGATTGTAAGCTCAATACTCTAACCACCACCTGCCTATATGCTGCATATACATTGCACATATTTAGCTTTTTTCTTTTATCTAACTTAATAGAAAAACCTAGTTAGCAATATATAATATAGCAATTTAGACAAAGTATCATAATCAAACATTTAGAAGCAGATATACATTTTATTCTCCTTAAAACTTAGGCTGATAGAAAGAAAATGGTCACCAATTTATTTAAATTGGTTTAAAAAATAATCCTATCTATAGTCACAAGGCCTGGAATTTTAGGAGAGAGGGCTAGTTGATAACGTTGATTCTAGTGCTCAACTGGTACTTATTTTATCAACTGCAAAAGGACATACAGCAAAACTGACCATGATGCAATTAGATCTCAGTGTAAAGAGTCTGAAGAATTGCCACTAAGCATGCTCACAGCTCTGCCAACCTCTACCTTAATGATTATGATAAAAATAATAATGATGATGAAATTTTGGGGGAGGGGACTAGTTGATTACATCAACCCTGGTACTTAATTTATCAACCCTGAAAGGATGAAAAGCAAAGTCAACCTCAGCAAAATTTGAACTCAGAACATAGTGATGGGTGAAATGCCGCTAAGCATTTTGGCTGGTGTGCTAAGGATTCTGCCAGCTCACAGCCTTACTACTACTACTACTACTACTACTACTTATTATTATTATTATTATTATTATTATTATTACAATTATTATTTCTACTCTAGACACAAGGCCTTGAAAATCTTTGGGGAAGGGAACAAGTTGATTACATCAACCCCAGTGCATAACTGGTACCTAATTTATTGACTCCGAAAGGATGAAAGGCGATGTCAACCTTGGTGATATTTGAACTCAGAACATGAAGACAGACAAAATACCACTAAGCATTTCACCCGGCATGCTAATAATTCTGCCAGCTCACTGCCTTACTACCACCACCACCACCACCACTACTATTACTAATAATAATAATAATAACCTACACCTCCAAACAAAAGAGGGACTCATGAAAACCAAAGACATCCCCATTAGAAGAGGAATATTCCAGGGAGACACGCTCTCTCCACTCCTTTTCTGCTTGGCACTGTCACCTCTATCTGATATACTAAATAGAACTGGATGCGGATATAAATGTTACGGCAAAACGATCAGCCACCTTTTATATATGGATGACCTAAAACTATACGCTGCAAATGACAAACAGCTGGAAACACTATTAAAGACAGTTCATGGATTTACCAAAGAATAGATATGAAATTTGGATTAGAAAAATGCGCCAAAGTAACCATGAAAAGAGGAAAACTAGTTAAGAGTAACAACATCACACTAGATAAAACCAATGAAATAAAAGAATTAGACCAAAGCCAAACTTACAAATACTTAGGAATCCATGAACTAGATAAGACACAACACACACAAATGAAAGAGAAAATTTAAAAAAAATATTATAGACGAGTTAGATCAATACTAAAAACAGAGCTCAATGCTAAAAACAAGATAATAGGTATCAACACTTTAGCTGTCCCAGTTATAAGTTACAGCTACAATATCCTTAACTGGACACGAAATGAACTGACCAAAATAGATAGGAAAACAAGAAAAATAATGACAGGATCTAGGATGCATCACCCAAAATCTGACATAGAAAGACTATATATACAACGTATAGAAGGTGGTAGAGGCCTTATACAGCTGGAAAAGTACTATAAAATAACCACCATAGGACTGCAAAAATATCTACTTCAGAAGGAAGGAAAACTGATCCAGATAGCGGCAAAACACGAGCAAAACAAAAAAACTGTTCTCAGTATTTAACGAAGCTGACAAATACAAACAAGAAATCATACCACCTAATAAACATGAAGAAGAAGAAGAAGAAGATGATGAAGAAACAACAAAAGCTATAAAACAAATGAAATCCAAACTAAAAATAGAACAGCAACGAACCATGATAAAACGATGGCAAGAAAAGCCCCTTCATGGTAAATACTGGACTAAACTAAACGCAAAAGAAATAGACAAAGAAAAATCCCAGCAATGGTTGAGAAGCTCAGGACTCAAAGCAGAAACAGAGGGATTTTTAATTGCAGCACAAGACCAAAGCCTCCCCACCAGAAATTACCAAAAACATGTAATGAAAAGAAATATTACAAGTAACTGCAGAATATGTGGAGATGGACAAGAAACAATAAATCATATTATCTCTAGCTGCCCAGTCCTGGCTAAGAAGGAATATATTCACAGACATGACAGAGTTGGAACCTACATACATTGGAAGCTATGCCAACATTATGGAATAACAACAGAAAAAAGATGGTATAGGCACACACCAGAAAAGGTCACAGAAAACGAGAAGCAACCATACTCTGGGATATGCCGATACACACAGATAGAGAAATTAAGGCCAACAGACCAGATATAGTTGTCAGAGATCATGAAGAAAAAAAATGCTTTCTAATTGATGTATCAATACCGGCAGATGACAACGTGTCTCTAAAAGAAATGGAGAAACTCTCAAAATACAAAGACCTGGAAATAGAGGTAACTAGAATGTGGAATCTGAAAACAGAAACAATTTCTATCATAGTAGGTGCATTAGGCATGATAAAAAAATATTCAGACAAATACATAACAAAAACACCAGGACTTACAAACACATATAACATCCAGAAAATTGCACTACAAAGCACTGCACACATCCTACGCAGAACACTTTCCATACAATAACCATCAGATCATCACAACAAATCACAGCACATACCCAAGTCACACAGACCTGCACTCAGTAGTGAAGTGAAAGCACGCTATAAAAATAAAACTACTGAATAATAATAATAATATAACAGGTTAGCTTGGGAGGTTAAGGAGTTGTGGTTGCTGAAAAAGATGATAATACCAATAATTGTCGGAGCCCTGGGGACAGTGAATAAAAATCTTGAGAAGTACATGGAACAAATACAGGCTGCAATAAGGGTAGAGCACTTGCAGAAAACAGCACTGCTTGGAACCACTCAAATACTCCGGATGGTGCTCGAAAAATAAGGGGTGTTACTTTAGTTCACTGGTAGTGAACAGCTGGCACTGTGGTACATCTCATCTCCAGCATTAGAAGCTGTGCAAAGATAATAAAATAATAATAATGATGATGATTTCAAATTTTGGCACAAGGCCAGCAGTTTTGGGGGATGGGGAAAGTCAATTACATTGATCCCAGGGCTCAGATGGTACTTATTTTACCAACCCTCGAAGGATGAAAGGCAAAGCTGACCTCAGAACATGAAGATGGACAAAATGCTGCTAAGCATTTAGCCTGGCATGCTAATGATTTTGCCAGCTTGCTACCTTAATAATAATGATGATGATGATGATGATGATGATGATGATGATGGTCACTCCTGCTGACTTCAGCGTATAAGTGTTTGAAGGAAAGAATTATACAGAAGGAAAGAAATAGGCTTAGCAGTATTTTGTCTGTCATTACATTTGGAGTTCAAATTCCGCCGAGGTCGACTTTGCCTTTCATCCTTTCGGGGGTCGGTAAATTAAGTACATGTTGCATACTGAGGTCGATCTAATCGACTGGCCCCCACCCCCAAAATGTCGGGCCTTGTACCTAGAGTAGAAAAGAATATTTAAGAAACTGCATCTACTTGCAATCGATGCATAAATGTAATTTGAGTCCAGGAATCGATTTTACTATGAAGTCATATTGGGGACAATGATGATTAAGATTGGGCAAATGTGTCTACTGATTACAGGATAAAGTTCTTTTATTGTTCTGTTTCTTCAAGTCAACATGTTTAGATGCATCCTGACACATTTTAAACAACACTCTAGAATATATGCTTGAATCCAAAGAAAGGACTATCATGAAAATGAATAATTTCAATATTTTTAAAAATAAAAAGTGGATTTCTTCCCAAAATGTTACTAGTCATTAGAAAGAATAGAATTATAGCAATGTTCTCATCAATACTGCAAATGTGCCTCTCTCATATATACTAAGCAATTATTCAACTATGCATAAATTTCTACAGAAATTTAAAGAGAGCAAACAAATTAGGTAGAACTCGCAAAACTCTGATCAGTGGAAGAAATTTTGTCTTATTATTCAACAGTTACATTTTAGATTGCTCTCTTAAAGTATTTAAACCATTTATACCATTAAAAAATATTTCAATGAAGTAGTCATAGCAAAATGTAACAAATATCGAGCACATTGTTTAATTTGAGATTAAAAACAAACATATTTCATGATTTTCAGTGTTGTATCATCGGATAAGACAAAAGTTTCCTAAAGACATTGCTAGAAGTATTAACCATATGCATAAAATTTAACTTCATGTATAAAATTTTGTTATAAATTGGTCTAAATTAAAATCTTCCACCAAAATTTCATGTTAATTTATATTCCAAACACCAGCTTAATAATGGCAAAGTTATTTCAATATATAAATATGGTAACAAAATGGGTTAAGAGGCATAGTCAATAGAGAAGATATTATTCAACAGTTAAGAATACTTCAGTTTACAAGTATAAAAACATCCTTTCTTCACACCACCATAGCTATGATGACTAAAAGATTAACTGGTCAGTCTACCTAACTCCACTCCCATCTTTTGGTGGATGAGTAATAGAACAAAGACAATAGAATCTTAATTCCACAACCAGCTTACTAGTAAACTATATTACTTCTGTAAAACAAAATTAGATATGTTTTGAAAATATAAAAAAAAAGTTTGTAGAGTCAAAGAAGTTGATCTTTTAAGATATGTAAAACACACTGAAACTTATTTCCAAATACCAGGATAGATTCCTACAGGGAAAGAAAGATTGAAGATGTATTAAAGATAAGAGACAGCTCTAGAATGCATTGAGAGTAACGGAAAGAACATTGTCAAAGTCAGCTATCTTGGAGATACCAGAGGAGTTTTCACACTTAACTGTTTATGTAGAAGTGAGACTGTTGGACAGTATAAAGAGAGTTTCGGGGGAGTTTCATTGAGTATGTGCAGTATAGAATTGGAATAAAAACAGGTAGAAAAGCTACTAAGGGAGGTGCCTTAATTTAGGAATTTAGTAGTAAATTGAACTCCCACAATGTTGGCAAGGGACAAGAAAATTGGCTGCAAATTGAAATGTGGGGATCTTTACAGGTTGTTAGAGAGTTTTGCGAAAGTTGCAGTTGTGAGTGAAACCTTTCCAGTTAGTGATGGTGGATAACTTACTCTAAAGGTCTTAAGTGGTATTTTTCATCACTACTATTACAAGCAAACTATTTACAGATTTTGAGTCATGGACTTTACTAGTGTGATAGAGGTGAAGGGCATGGTTAGAACTGTGGTTTTGGTTAGCTGGCTGCTTAACTGTCTCAGAAGGCTTGATGGTAGACCTATTTATGTCAAGAGAAGTTGGCATAAAACAGACAAAATTCAAAACAAAATTCTATAAAAATTTGGTTGATGATTTATTAGTGGTTTCTGAAACAATCAACTGACAGCACATGCTTGGTTTAAAACAAACAAGATATATCATATGAAGGTTTCTACGCCTGATTTAAAACAGATAGCACATGGAGTCATTAATAGCAACAGCTTTCTGTCAAAAGGACACAGACCATTGCCAAGTTTTTGATAGCATAAATTTTTGAAGAGAAAGTGTACTGTCATGAAATATTCGTAATTGACAGAACAATTGTGGAAGTTTGGGGAAGAAGCAATACTTCCTATTTTGAACACTAAAGCATTAGTTTACATCACAGTTTCACAGTAAAATTACAATAACTATATTTTCAAATACATTTCTTTTTCACATTGGAAATAATTGTAACTATTGTAACTTCCAAAGTCATCTGATATGTATATAAGTATATGACGTTTACATTGATATACACGCACATAAATACTTATAGATGTTACCTGTTCACCTATCTTTCAAAAATTGCTACTTAGCAAATAAAAGGCTTCTGTAGACTTTCATGTTGTTATGAGAGTCTTCTGACATTAAATGACAATACTTCACAACAAGAAGGAAAAACATGAAGTTTGAACACAACTTTTATGAATACTGTTTGATTGAGTCAACTAAATATTTTCCAAGCATTTTAGTGCACTTTGTAATAGCCATGTTCACTCAGATCCCTATACTCTTATTTTTTTTTTTTTTTAGGTTAGATATTCCTGAAATTTTCATGTATTAATACTTGGGTTGTGATTTTCTGTTAAGTTTTGTATAGTTTTTGCATAAAGATTTTTGGAACCAAAAACTAAACATTCTTAAACTGCCAATTTCAAATGCAATTTCTTTTTTAAATTGGTAACTTCTAAAAGCTTTTAACCAAAACAGCTTCAATAGGTTCTAGTATGTCTAAACCCTTTTGATACCAACACACATGGTTCTTATTGTTCAAATTTCTGTTTTAAAGAGATCTAAAAACCTTCCATCAAAATTTCATGTTATGTTCCAAACACCAGCTTCATTATTTAAAAAGTAATTAATTGAAACATAGTCAGTATATTTCAAAAGAAATATGGTAACAAGAGTGTTAATGTTTGGCATTATCCAGAATAATAAGTCACACAACATTATAATAAATTACTAGAGAATTTGAAACTAGTCAATGTCCCCATGTAGGCCAAAGTTTCAGTCACAATCAACCCTACCCTTGTAAAAATTTATATCTCTATGAGATTCAGTTTGATTCAAACATGACAACAGTATAGTAGTAGCATTGTCTGATATATATAACTGATATTAATTATTTTTTTTATTAATGCCAAAACAATGTAAGTTTAGGACCCCTTCTTTGGGAAATCTATGAAGGAAAGGTGTTGTTAGCTGGCTTCTCTGTTCTGTAAACTACAGAACCCTGAAATATTGAAATACCATGTAAAAGTACTAACTATTGACTTAAGTTATTAATTTTCATAACTAACATTGTGTGGGTTTAAAAAATAATGAAAGGCATTTAATAAAATGCACCCAGTACACTCTCTTAAGTGGTTGGTATTGGAAGGGCATCCAGCCATAGAAACCACACCACAAAAGACAATTGGAGTCTTGAAAGCTTTGCTAGCCAGCTCCATGTCAAACTGTCCAACCCATGTCAGCATGGAAAGCGGATGTTAAATGATGATAATGATGATGATGATAATGATGATGATGATGATGATGATGATGATGATGATGATGATGGTGTGTGTATACACATATATATATATATATATAAAACTGACAATAAAAAGCTAAACATTTACTCTTTGATTTTACACATGAGAAAATATTAGTTGCTAAATTTTTCCTTTTATTATTTTTATTCATATACTCTATCTTCATTGTATCCTCAGCACTTCAGGAGATCACAAGAAACAGATTTACAAGGAACACAAAGTTAACAAGTTCCAGATATGCAGCATTTGCAGTAGCAGATGCAGATTGTGCCGATGGCTTAAGACTTAATGTCAGAAATCACTACAAGAGCCACAACCCTACTTCACAGTTTGGAAGGTGCTGCAGGAAGCATCAGCCTCAATGCTAATGTTAGGACAACAAAATTACTCAGGTACTACATGGAATGTATAATAAAACAGATATATTCTTTTATGTATCTCAGAAGCAATATCGTATCAACAGAATCAGATATTAAGTTTGATATCAGCAAAGCTTGGATAGCAACTGAAAGTTTCAGCATCATATGAAAATCTAAATGAATCTGAAAAGAAACCCCTTTCCCCAAAATGGTTAAGTCTGTGTTATGTTATGGCCCTTCCGCCTGGACCCTAACTAAACTGTTTGAAAGTATGCACAATGGCACCTACATGGAAACCATTTTGTATACATTCTGGGAAGAACACTCCAATAATGAAAGACTATTCAATAAGCTTCCTAGAGTATTAGACACCAGAAGAGAAATACAAGTTAGCTGTGCTGGACACTACTTTAGGCACCTCAAAATGGTTGTAATTGCATTGGTCATTCTCACAAAGACATATATCAATCGGTTAAAAGATGACACCGGATATCATAGAAAATAACTATCGCATACCATGGAAGATAATAGAAGTGTGTAGAATAAAGTCAAGCAAATCTGAGCAAGCTCAAATCAATGATGATGATTATATTCCAGAGTTTTTCACCATGCTTACTTACATCAGTTTCTTACAAAGTAGGCTGCAATGAACTTTTACAGAAACTTCTGCAGAAACATGATACAGAAGAAGTGTCTTTCCACGAATGGATTTTTATTAGAAAATGAATATAACTTTTTAAGCCTTATGTTTCATTTCCCCTAGCAACACTATAAGCCTAGAGTGACTGAATAAGCTGTACATTCTCCTCTGTGCCCAAACAATATTTTTAAAACATTCATTAATAAACATCTCTTATGGATAAACTCTTCCCAATGCTTCAGTTCTAACATTTCTATAAAGTTTTCAGTAATAAAAGTAAAAGAAAAAAAAAATCCAGAATAACTGTTTGTTTAAGAGCTGTAAAAATGATTTTATTCACTTGAGAATTATATTGCATAATTTTTTAATATGATATGAAAATTTTAGTAAAATGAATGTGAACAAGAAATAAATAGTAAAATAAAGCAAAAAGAAAAATGCAGAATAAAAATATTAATACATACAACAAAAATGTAATCAAAATGTTAATGGCAAAAAAAAAATAATAATAATTTACTTCCATAAATATCTGGAAAATCAGCCATGTGATGTAACTGAAAGCAATTTACATATAAGTTTAGGTGGTAAATGCTACCTCCAGCAGCTCATAACAGCCTGTTTTGAACAATTTTTACATATTTTCTTTTCCATGTTACTCGGTGGTCAACAGTTGCAGTTTCACCACTGAGAATACAACAGTGGAAAGTATATTTATAAACTATATTTCTTGTTTTCTTTCTATTTCCTTTTGTGGAAGTCCTGAAATGATCTCAGTTATTTATCTTTTATATCTTACTTGTTTCATTCACTGGACTGTGGCCATGTTGGAGTGCTACCCTGGAGGGTTTTATTTGAACAAATCAACCCAAGTGCTTATCTTTTAAGTCTGGTGTTTATTGTGTCAGTCTCTTTGGCCAAACCACAAAAATTGCAGGGACCTGAACAAACCAACACTGGTGGAACAAACACAAATACAAGCACATACATACATACACACATACACACAGACAGGTGGGCTTCCACACAGTTTCAGTCAACCAAATTCACTCACAAAGCATTGGTAAGCCTCAGGCTATAATAGAAGGTATTTGCTCAAAGTGCTGCGCAGTGAGATTGAACTCAAAACCACATGACACAAAGTGAGCTTCTTAACCACATAGCCATGCCTGTGCCCACTTATATAATACCTTATTTAATTTCATTTTCACAACTATTGGAAATCAGGAGTACTAATGTTTGTCTCAGCTCAAGTAAAATTGAAACATTTTTGCTAAGTATTATTGTATTATCAGTAACCAGTGACAGAGAAGATTTTCAAAAATCATCTTCAGAACTGATTCTCAGTCATGTAGCATATGTGTCATTTTCAGGATGAAAAAAAAAACATTTAAATTAGCTTTATGACTAAAATTGAACAATAAAAATGACTAACAACAATTGTAAAACATTTTCACGTTAGTCATTAAAAGAAATTTCCATAAATAAATTTGGATAAGGAAACATACAATCAGGAGAAATCTCAGGATTGGCAGTCAACAAGCATTTTTCTTGGCTGAATTATCTCATTATCCAGGGCAAGACAACATTTTAGTTGTTACATGATATCTCGTGATCAGAGCTTAAGGGATTAAAGGATATTATAGATCCTGCAAATCATTAGTTTTCATTTTGTTCAAACCAATAAATACACAGTGAAAAGTCAAATGTTGCCTGAGATGTAGTTGTGAAATGTAAGCAGTAAATGCAGCCAATCTACAACAGCTGGAGAGAAACAATAAGTTTGATGTACAGTTTAACTTATGGGAAAGGCTGAATACATCTGAGATAAGAAAGCCATTGGGTTTCAAAAACTGATTAAAATATGCAGGAACAAGGCTACTGTTATCCAATATATTTTATTGTAAAACAAATGAATGATAAAATATGAACTGAGAGTTGTTGTATAGTCCCAGGTTAGTCCTGATGGGGTAAATTTATAATCAACAACATACAAATCCTGACCAGTGGTTAAGGAACTTGCTTTAAAACCACGTGGTTTCAGGTTCAGTCTCACTTCCTGGCACCTCGGACAAGTGTTATCTACAATAGTCTCAGCCCAACCAATGATGTGTGAGTTAATTTGGTCAATGGAAACTAAATAGAATCCAAGAACAAGTACTAGGCTTACAAAGAATAAGTTCTGAGGTCGATTTGCTCGACTAAAGGCAGTGCTCCAGCATGGCTGCAGTCAAAACGTTTCCCATATATATACCCTTTAAGTTTGTTTATGGGAAACATTTTTGAGTATGCATATAAAAGCATCTATTTTATTATGACAGCTATGGTCTAGTGATTCCAACATGTAACAGCAGTTTTATGGGATCTCACCAAACTGACAGATATAACGTAGAATAAATGTAGTAATAACAGTTATAATTCATAGATCGGCTTTATAAATATTTTAATGTATCACTATGTGCGTTTCTACAAATCAAATGTTTTTTGTGACCATAGTCCACATTCCAGGGATGATTAAAATCCACTGGACTGTTTGTACCCCCTCCATCGCTTGACAACTGATGCTGGCGTGTTTATGTCCCTGTAACTTAGTGGTTCAGCAAAAAGAGACTGATAGAATAAGTACTAGGCTTATGAAGAATAAGTCCTGGGGTAATTTGCTTGACTAAAGGCGGTACTCCAGCATGGCTGCAGTCAAATGACTGAAACAAGTAAAAGAATAAAAGAATATATATATGTATATATATATATATATATATATATATATATATACACACATATATACATACATATATACATATATACATACATACATACATACACACACACACTCATATCTATGTTGTGTGTCTTTGTGTTTGTAGTTGTCCTATTCTCCTTGCACACCTGTCAACTGATATTGGTTTGTTTACGTCCCTGTAATTAACAGTTTGGCTAAAGTGGCAATAGAATAAATACTTTAAAAAAACATAAAAACCAGAATCAATTTGTTTGACTAAAACCCTTCAAGGCAGAGCTCCAGCATGACCACAGTCCAATGATTGAGACAAGTAAACGAAAAAAACATAAAAGAAATGACTTTTTTTTTCATGAACACCACATCTAGGGCTACATTAATCAAATGGGTTCTTACCATTTCAAGACAGTAAGGCCTAATTTGGTCGCTGAGCAGTAGCATTGTTGTTATGACATGAGTTCTCTAGAGAAAAGGTAAGTCTTGAGAAGAAGGTAACTGCAACAGGTTGGAGAAAAATGAACCAAACTTGTGATAGCCGAGAAAATGAATATTTGTGAGACGTTCGTTGTAGCCCTAATGTCTCAATGCTGGTTAGAAAAATTAATGATGCTGGTGTTGCAGCAACGCTGCAATGATGTGGCCAATACTGCAGTAATCTTAAACAGATTAGAGAGATCAATATTTCGCCAAGAACATGTGTAAATAAAATATAAAATGATAAAATATAAAAAGCATCTGATCAAAAATTAAATTCTCTGTCATAATACTTGATTAAATATGAATAAGATCAAAACAAGAGCCTGTGTAGCCTGTGTAGCCTGTGTACAGCATAAAGTAGAAGTGAAAGGTAGCAGGTACTGGATTTTAAGAAGTTGAAGTCAGTTTTAAAGGCCTGTTGGAGTATGGTTTATCCTAGTTCCTGTAATATTTAAGTGAATCAGTGTACAACCCTCTTCTTGCTCTGAAAGGATACCAGTCCATTAAAGAGTTAGCCCCAGCTGTCAATGATACTCATTGATAGCTGTGTGAAATAAAGTAGTGTGAAATGAAATAGCTTGCTCAAAGACACCATGTATTGCTTGATCTGAGAATCAAACCTACAACCCTAATACTCATGTGTCCAACACTCAAACAGGCAGACCTAATCTGTTACCTAGTTTGATACTGCTGCCTTGCCTTTAAGTGGTTTTAGCAGAATCCACTCTGTCCTCAGTAGCTGGATCTATCCCCAGTCTGAAAGTAACATGTGGATCAGGGTTCTCTTCTTATTCAGAGATCATGCAAAAAATCTTGATCACTGCTCTGTTTGAGCTTTCACTGACCAAGCTGCTCACTTTTTTTTAGATGGATATAAAATAAAATTTTAGTTATAAATTTAACATCAGCAACATCTAAACCTTTTTTCACTGCCACATTTTAGTAGAAATACATTTCAATTAATTTTTAAAATAGTGAAAAATTTAGTAAGATAATTTAGTAAGAACATGAATTAACATTGAATTTTAGACCACTTTAAAACAAAGAAATTTATATTATAAAACCAGACTTGGCCAGAGGCAGGTTAGTATCAAAAGAGTCAATGAATGGAATCATTTTATTCAAACATTCAACAGACACACATATGGAAGGATTTTTAAATTCGTTACCTGTTGCTGTACATTCATTGAGATCACACACCAAAATAGTTTTCTCAGAAAGATTGAACATGAAAACTTACCTGAAAAATATAAAAGAAAAAGCAACAATTATTTCCTGAACATTAAAGAAACATTAAACATGAGAATTAAGTTGCTTTTCTTTATCTGACTACTATTTTGTTTGGATAAGGAGAAAAAGGAAGAAAATGAAAATAATAGGAAGGGGAATAAGGAAATAGGGAAAAGGGGTGAAGAACAACAACAATAATGAAGACAAATAAATTTAAGTATTATCTAAAGCAAGTTTATATAAAACTTGTTTCATTATATTTTAAAAACAAACTTTACTTATTGTGTGTATGTGTGTGTGCATGCATATGTATATATATATATACTTTGTCTGATCAATAAGTATCTGGACTGTTGCCATAGTAACAAAGCTAAAGCATGCAGAGTGAAGCTGCTTGACACAGACTGACCTTGAACACTGCCGCACATGTGCACTAAGTTTTAACATTCTAGCTCACTTCTGCTGTTTGCAACAGTGTTTGGAAGAAAGATGTGTAGTGTGTGATTGTCGCATTGACCATGACAGAAATTATATTTATTGTCTATTCACTACCAACAATAGTGAACAGTCACCATATTTCATTCCATAACGGTTACCTCTCATGAGTACAGTGTTACATAATCGGACTGTTACCTAACACTCTGTGAAATCCCTAGCGGAAAACCAATTGGTAAGATTGGCTGTAATGGATATATAATACTGTACATTTCAATTTACACATACACACACACACACATACATACATACAACATACATACATACATATATATATATATATAATATATATATATATATATATATAGAGAGAGAGAGACAGACAGACAAACAGCAGTAAGGATCTGGTACTCAAATTCACAAGAGCTGGTGAAATGACAAAATGAACACAATATATTCTGTTAAGTAGTTGGTAAATGAGTGGCGACATCATAGGGCAGGTATGACCCTTTAGTCTTACTGAGGGCCTGACAACCTCTCTAGTGCTGGTGCCACAATAGAATGCACCAACACATACTGTGTAAAAATGGTTAGGGTTAGGAAGGATTTCCAGCTGTAAAAACCATGCCAAAATGAAATGGGCAAGTGCAGTGTGGTCTCATGACTATGTCTAGGATGGCAGCAAATGACCTGTCCAACTCATGCCACCATGGGAAGCAGATGTAATATTGATGATGTTGGTGATAAGGATGACAATGGAGATGTTGATGATGATGGTGGTGGTGGTGGTGATGATGATAATGATGGCAGTGATGGTGGTAGTACAGAGTCATCAGTAAGTTTCACCTGGTTTAGGTAAAAATTAACCAATCAGTATTAATTCATTAATCACTTTAATTTCACCCAATTATACTTTAAATCAATTAAAAAACAATACACTGGTCATGAAGATGAACAATTTGAATAATTTGATTAATTCACAAACTAAATTAAAGCCAATTAAAATTATAAAGCTATTGTTCTGTTTTACATTTTGATTATACTAAGACATTAAAATAAAAAAATTAAATAATTTTAGGTTTATTCTATTGATTATTTACAGACTTCTACCCAAATTTTTGTAAATTTTCTAAACATGCTGAATATTGATTACTATAAATATGCAATGAGAGATTATAAATATTATTATATTTTATTAATGCTAAACACTTTTCTTTTCACTTTCCTTACTACTTTGTAGGAGAATCCCTATCTCTTATTATCTCTCATTTACATATACTCTCGCAACCTCTACCCACTCTTGTTCCTTGTTTTCTTGTCCCAACTTCTTCTCACTTTATATCTCAAGGGTCCACCCTAACATTTCCTCATCACTATTTTTTGTCCTTTCAAGGCAGCGAGCTGGCAGAAACGTTAGCACTCCAGGTGAAATGCTTATCAGTATTTCGTCTGCTGTTACGTTCTGAGTTCAAATTCCACTGAGGTCGACTTTGCCTTTCATCCTTTCGGGGTCGATAAATTAAGTACCAGTTACACACTGGTGTCGATGTAATCAACTTAATCCATTTGTCTGTCCTTGTTTGTCCCCTCTGTGTTTAGCCCCTTGTGGGTAGTAAAGAAATAGGTATTTAGCCCGTCACTACATTCTGAGTTCAAATTCCGCCAAGTTTGACTTTGCCTTTCATCCTTTCGGGGTTGATAAATTAAGTAGCAGTAAAACACTGGAGTCGATGTAATCAACCAGTCCCCCTCCCCAACAAATTTGAGGCCTTTGTGCCTCCAGTAGAAAGGATGTTTTCTCTTGTCAGCTCCACCCCAGTCATTCCCACCCTCTCTTCTATAAGTGTAAGAAGTCATATCCTATAGTGTGAATAGTCTACAGCAAGAAACCTGTTCTGCTCTGACCTACTCTTTCACACTTGAATCCCTCATCTCCACCCTTTCTACTGTAGTACCAATCAGTGGAAGTGGATCTCAGTTATGCAAGCTGCATGGTTACCTCACTAGTGTTTGAGCTGCAAAAAAAAAAAACGTACACTCTGTAAAATAGTTGGCACTAGGAAAGGCATCCAGCTGTAATCATCAAACCACTAGAGGTAAATCAGTGTGCCATGGATTTTAACCCCTTAATGGATTATCCCGAGTTTACTCCTGCATCACAGATGTATCTTTTTAGAACCAGACGAGTATACTCGGTCAAAATTAACTTTTAATTTTAGCACTCAAACGAGTTTATTTGTTTTGTGTTATTTCATTGTTGAGCAATCATGAATTTTCTCGCTTTGTCATACGCCTGGCAGCACATATTCTGGTGCCATTTCAAAGAATTTATGCTTCTGAGTCTTGAACTTTTACTTCAATGGATACTCAGATTCAGGACGAGGTTGGTGTCATTTTAGAACTGTCTCATTTTGATTCTCTATTATTTATACAAATAAGAGAATTATTTACGCATTTTTTTTCTAAAAATGGATGAAGATTTAGATATATTCAGCGATCACGAAAGTGATTTTTCATTTCACAATCTGGAAAGCTCTAGGGATGAATTAGACATATGTAGTTCAGACTGACAATTTTTCAGAAAATGACAAAGAAGATAATCAGATAGATGCACGTGCATGGCACGAAATCAATTGCTTGTCCGATTCAAAGAGAAAGCAGATACATATGTGATGTCTGCAAGATAACTTTGTGTGTAACTCCTTGTCTTAAAAATTATCATTCTAAATAAACTGTCTATCTCATTTTTTAAAAATTTTCCTTTGATTTAAAAGCAATAAATCCTATAAAAAATCGAAGATAGTTAAGTTATATGTATTTTTTCAATGTCCAATTTAACTCGTTTAAATCCAAATGAGTAAAAGTACATTTTAATTTCTATAATAAAAAATAAAGGAAACAAAATAAAAAACATTTTTTTGTAATTAACATAGTGTATATAATTAAACAAGAAAATTTTAAAATATGCTCTGAAATGAAATGCCATGTCAAAATAATTGATCCATTAAGGGGTTAAAAATATAATTTAAAGCTTCTGGAAAAACAGAATTCATAATTTTGTGATATACAGAAGTATGCTCAATAAAACAAGCAATAGCTTTCAATATTCTCTCAAAATTTTTAACTTCGAATACATCTTCAAAATACAGTTTGCTCTTTTAACTTTCCAAATTTAACTTTTCAGGTAATGTGCACCAATAATCTTTTGTTTGATCTCTAGTTCACTGGCAAGTAAAAAAAAAAATTGGAGGATTACTGCTGTAGAGAATCTCAATACTCTCAATATGACTTGTATATAGTTTTCTTACATTAGTTGAAGGAAATTTCATACTCCAATTACCTCTCTTAACTAAAATTTCAAAAATGTGTCATAACATATTTGTGTATAGTAAATCAGCTTTATTCAAGTGTCTGAATTCATTCTTTTATTTAGAGAATGAATTTGTTTAAAATATTTAGTTACAACTTCCAATAAATAAAACAAATAAATAAATAAATAAAACAAATTTGGAATAAAAACAAAATTCTATTGTCTACAGTTGACTATAAAATAACTTGAATTTGTTGACCTTGACGTTCAAACCTATTATGACTTGAAAACAATAAAGAATTTCAGGGGATAACCTTATGGAACTCCCTCCATGCTTACATATTTCCTACACCCACCAACCTACTGATGTAACCTGTAAGAGTCAAGAGCACTGCCCTGCCCTCTCTGAGCATCATATGTTGTTATTTTTCAAATCATTAGGCGCAGGCATGGATGTGTGGTTAAGAAGCTCACTTTGAAATCACATGATTTTGGGTTTAGTCCCACTGTATTGTACTATGGGCAAGTGTCTTCTACTATTGTCCAAGGCCAACCAAATGCCTTGAGAGCAAATTTTGTAGATGGAAACTGTATGGAAGCTCCATCATGTGTGTGTGAGTGTGTGTGCATGTGCATGTGTGTGTGTGAGTGTGTGTGCATGTGCATGTGTGTGTGTGAGTGTGTGTGCATGTGTGTGTGTCTTTGTCTCCCACCACAACCAGTTGACAACCAGTGTTAGTTTGTTTACACGCCTGTAATGTAACAGTTGGGCAAAACAGACCAATAGACTAAATACCTGGTTTAAAAATAATAAGTACTGAGATCAATTTCTTTGACTAAAAACTCTTCAAGGTAGTGCCCCGGTATAGCCACAGTCCAACGGTGAAACAAGTAAAAGATTTTTTAAATCACTTTCCTTGGGTTCCTATATATTCTTTTTATTTTTTTTCTTTCCCTCTGCAGAATTGGAAAATTCTTATATGTAATCAAAACATGTTTTGAAGCACTGCTCTAAACTTAAGTTTAGATGCACAATCTTTTACTCAATTTACTAACTATAAATGACTACATTCTAGTAACAAGACTTACTTCACTTCACATAAGATATACCACAAATTCAATAATAATTTTTATTGCTTTGGCAAATCCAGTAATTACTGCAGTTATTTCATTCTTACCTTGGAGGAACAGTTCTTCTTCCATTGTTTTCTCCAAACATGTAATGTATAGTTACTCAGACCAAAACTTAACAATCTCTAATACTTTGTGTGTGTACATCGAAACGAATATCTAACAGTACATTGCTATTGGCACAATCTTATTTATATCATATTGCAATTTAATAAAAAACATCGCTATCCTCAAATATAAAGATGTAAAAAACTATACAGATAAAATTAGATTAGGCTTCTTGGTAAGGATCCCAAGCTATATTAACCTAATTTCTGGCAAGCTATTTACTTAGAATTGTATATAGTCTGATTACATGGGAACAATGCCATGTACAGAAAACAGGAATAAAATATTAAGGATTTCAGTTATCGAAAGATGCACCTTCTACGCAAATATGTTTTACTTATATACCCAATGTAATATATACTAATGTGGTCTTATATACTTCTGAAACCTAACCAATAAAAGATTAAATCATGTGACCTTTAGAAATGAATGTGAGATTTAATATGTAAGCTTAGCTTAAATTATAAATTACACGTAAGGTAATGCTCTAAATAAGAAAAGAAATTGTAATTATCAAAAAAGATATATAACAGCAAAATCACTTCTTTTTAGCTTTTATTAACAACTAGGATGGTCACTGTTGTAAAGGAGAATATTTAACATAGTTTGCTATTAAATATGCCTGCACTTACAAACATACTTTATAATTTGAACAGACAGCAAAGTTAATAGGAAAAGAAGCTTTCTAAGAGAAAGAAAGAAAGCAAGAAAAAATATTTTAATAAATTTCCATATTTTGAAAGAAATAATTCTATTTGAAATTTGCAAAATTCAGTATTTTAAACTCATGATAACACTTGAAAATTTAGCAATAATTTTTCTTCACAACTATCGAAGGATTGTTTCATGCATGCACACATGCACATATATGCACAGAAAATATTCCAATAAAATCAACATATTTATTAGGTTATTTATTTTATTACTTATTTACTTTTTAATTAATGCTGTCTCCTCTTTATTTTTAACATCAAGCAACTGGATTTCTAATTAACAAACAATCAGAGACACACCTTGAAACTTAAGCAGTGAAAGTGATAAGCAGGTTATGCTGTACTGGACAGGTCAGATTTAAATGCTAGCTTAGTTTGTAATTAGGTTAATGAAGACACATACAGGTGTCAAAGTGCAGTATCTCTTTAACATCAAATTCAACCCTGTTTTAGAAATAATTCTCTATGCAAGATTTCTAACAACTAAGATTTAGTATGATTCATCTTTATCTCACTGGTCATCTATTTATTACATAATAGGTGCAGGCCTTAGCTGTATAGTCAAAAGTTTGCTTTCCAACCACATTGTTTCAGGTTCAGTCCCACACTGTAACCCCTTGGTCAAACCTCAGGCTGACCAAAGCTTTGTGAGTGGATCTGGTAGACAGAAACTGAAAGTAACCCATTGTTTTTTTCTACTACAATGGAATGAAAACTTCTTATGATAGTATAAAATTATAACATTGTAATTAACCTCTTAGTCATGATTAGCACAGGCAAAACCAGTCGATTATGTAAATATTTTATTTCAAACAAACATACAGGCGCAGGAGTGGCTGTGTAGCAAGTAGCTTGCTTACCAACCACATGATTCCAGATTCAGTCCCACTGTATGGCACCTTGGGCAAGTGTCTTCTACTATAGCCTCGGGCTGACCAAAGCCTTGTGAGTGGATTTGGTAGACAGAAACTAAAAGAAGCCCATATATATATATATATATATATGTTTGTGTGTCTGCATTGACAACCATTGCTTGACAACCAAAGCTGGTGTGTTTATGTACCCGTAACTTAGTGGTTCGGCAAAAGAGACCAATAGAATAAGTACTAGGCTTACAAAGAATAAGTCCTGGTATCAATTTGTTCAACTAAAAGGCAGTGCTCCTGCATGGCTGCAGTCAAATGACTGAAACAAATAAAAGAATAAGAATCATCATCATCATCATTGTTGTTTAACGCTTGCTTTCCATGCTAGCATGGGTTGGATGGTTCAACTGGAGTCTGGGAAGCCAGGAGGCTGCACCAGGTGCAGTCTGATCTGGCAGTGTTTCTACAGCTGGATGCCCTTCTTAACACCAACTACTCCGCGAGTGTAGTGGGTGCTTTTTACATGCCAGGCGAGGCTGGCAATGGCCACAATCGGTTGGTGGTTTTTATGTGCCACCGGCACTGGTATCACAACTACAATTTCCATCGAATATATATGTATATATATATGTGTGTGTGTGTGTGTGTATATATATATATATATATAATTTACAAGATAAGGGCAGAAGAAAAGTTCTAATGCCAGATACGCCGAAACAAAAAATTGTCGATAATTTTTTGTATCGATAATTTTTTGTTTCGGCGTATCTGGCATTAGAATTTTTCTTTTGCCCTTATCTTGTAAATTATGTATAAATTTTACCTTTAAAGGCATTTTTTGATATGCTGGCCATTGATAAAAAATTTTTCCCGAAAAAAATTTTATCCTATATCAATATATATATATATATATATATATTCAAATGGCGGTGCCCCAGCATGGCCACAGCTCATAAGCTGAAACTAGAATCAATCAATCAATCAATCATATATATATATATATATATATATATATATATATATATATTGTCCATCATAAAATTTCTGCTCATTTTCCTTCTTTTTATATTTGTCTCTACATTTCACCACATAGAAAAATTATTTTATCAAACCTTTTTCATTACATGTGTGTGTGTGTGTGTATAAACACAATGTGTGTGTGTATTTATACTTGACCTCCACCATTGCCTGACAACCAGTGTAACTTAGCAAACCAACAAAAAAAGACCAACAGAATAAGTGCCAGACTTAAGAATAAATACTGGAAGTGATTTGTTCAACTAAAACCATTCAAGGCAATGCCCCAGCATGGCCACAGTTCAATGAATGAAGCAAGCAAAAGATAATAGATATTAAAAACAGTGTGCTTCAATAGGTAATCCAGTCTTTCTCTTCTTAAATACAAACATTCATTTACTCAGAAAAGACAGATGCATTAGTGCACAGCTAAAGTACAGTGACATCATATCCACTAATCTTCATTATGTGTTTTACTTTATATATTATAACATATGAGGTAGCAGACACAGATACACATCTACTGAGACATAAACAATATTGGTTGAAAGAGATCTTTCACCAAACAAAACTAGCTTCATTAATTAGACATAGGATTACTCTCCTTTTCAGATAAGTAATCCACACCTATTTTCTTTCAAAAAGCAGACTGAAAATATTGTTTCGATACAAATAAACCAAATAAAACAAAGAAATTTCTCACAAGAGAGACAACCATCTTGTGTGCGTATGTGTCGAAATGCATGCATGTAGATGTACTTGCATGAGCACATTCATCTCTTTTTTTTTTTTCTTTTTATACTATAAGTGCATACACTGAAACACAATATATATATATATATATATATATATATATATATAATATATATATATATATATATATATCTATATATATATATATATATATATATATATATATATATATATATATATATATATATATATGTATATATATATATGTATATATATATATATATATATATAGATATATATATATATATATATATATATATACATATACATATATAATAAAAAATAAATAATAAAGAAGTTTTGGATATGAATAAATCTTCACTCTCCTCTTGTTTTCAATGATATAACATATATATATATATAAACACACAACACACATTTATATTCATCTATATGAGAGTCAATGCATGTATTACATACACACCCACACAAAAAAAAAAATACATGCAACACAGACGCACACACACATGAACACAACAAAAGAGACTAGAAAATATATACACACAAAGTGGGTTCATTTTTACATTCAGAGAATACAACTACAACCAACTGAAGATATATATATATATATATATATAAACAACAAGAATAGATTATGATTGATAAGCCTATTTGCACTGAACAATGTTATGCGCCTGCTTATATGTGCATATATATCTAAAATGTGAGTATATGTGTGTGCACTTTATATACAAAAGTCAGGTGAGCACACATCTCTAAGCTGTTCAGATGTGGTTTAAAGTAATTTGAGAAGCATTTCCAGTGCCATTACAGTAAGATGGTTAAAAATGGATACATACACCAAGGAACACTAAACGTATGGAACCATTCACCTATAATGGTATTTTATTTATTGTTTTTGCAAAAGACTAAAGAAAACTAATCTTACAGTGTAGAAATCAATATTCCATAATATCTGGGTGAGTTGAATTGTTGCCTATTCTTGGAAAATATAAACCAGATTCTACGAAGTAAGCAACATAACTAAATGGAGATGGGAGTGAATTAAGTTTTCACTAACATAACAGAGGAGTTAAAGACTAGTCATCTGTGGGAACCTCTGCATGCCTGTGACCTAATTCTCACAGCCGAATCTGTTGAGGAATGAATTATAGAAGAAATGCCAAAAGTTGAAGCAAAGCCGAGAACCAAGACTTCTTAAAGAAAATCAAGCAAAGACAAAGATTTTAGATGTACTTTGGACAAACATCAAGTGATTTAATCTGAGATAGTATGTTGAAACTAAAACAATTACAGCATGGGAGACATATATTAGCTGTTCAAAAACACATAAAAACTATTAACTTTACTTAAACTATGTCAGTGACCAGGCTGCAGTTGGTTTGACAAAAATTTTGACACTAAATAAAGTTTAAGTGAAGTTAACAGACTTTGTTTCTGAATGGCTAATATGTGCCTTCCACAAAGGTTTTAGTTAGCAGGAAAGAAGACAGAACTTCTAAAGCCATCTTGAAAGCAACCATACTTATGTAGAAAAAGAGAGTTTATCTCTTATCTTTTACTTGAACAAATTTGACCCTAGTATTTTGAACAAATTGACCCTAGTTTTTTGGGTTTTTTTAAGTTTGGTACTTGTTCTATAAGTTCCTTTTGCTGAATTGTTAAGTTATGGGGATGTAATTGGTTGTCAAATTGAGTGGGCCAAACACACACATCATCATCATTGTTTAATGTCTGCCTTCCATGCTGGCATGGGATGGATGGTTTGATAGCAGCCAGCCAGACAGGAGTCTGCACCAGACTTCTGTGTCTGTTTTGGCAGGGTTTTTACAGCTGGATGCCCTTCCTAACACAAACTACCCAGTACAGTAAGCAGAGTACTTTTTATGTGGCACAAGCACACATGCATATATGTATACACATGATGGGCTTCCACACAGTTTCTGTTTACCATATTCACTCACAAGGTATTATTCAGTCTGGTGCTTTTATAGAAGGCACTTGCCCAACATGCCATGTAGAGGGACTATATGATATACAATATATCAAATGTAAACTATGGGTACACAAAAGGTGTACTGAGATAACAGGCAGATTAACAGAGAAAGTCTATGCATGTAGTACATGCACAAGAATACCTAACAGAACATCCATAAAATAAATGTTTTCAAATACTTGAAGGGTTCCATAAGAAGTAGTTGATAGCTTCTGTGACCCAATTAGTAGTGGAGAAATAGGTAGTTCTAGAAGGACAGTAGCCAATGTAAGAATAAGGTGAAGATATTTCAAGTTCCCTTACATTCGTTGGTACCAAAGAGATTCGTTCTTCAGGTGAAGGCATGTGGCCCAGTGATTAGGGTTTTACACTCATGATTGTGAGATTGCAGTTTTGAATCATGACCCAGGCAATGTGCTTTTTTTCTTGAACAAAGTACTTCATTTCACCTTGCTTTGGTTCACTCAACTGCATATGAGTTCCAGCAACAGTTGGCAGTGGTGTCCCATTCTGGGTGGGGAGTGATGTAATGTCAGTCACTTATATGTCATAGAAACTGTTTGAAGCTTCAGATTTATGAGTCCTAAGGCTCAAAACAGACCGCAGTCTAATGAAGTATGTACTAAGTGTGATGTTACGTAGTAGAAAAACACAAACACTGATTACTGAGGATGTGCAAAAATTGGGAAGAAATGAGGTGAGCAGGTTGACTGAATATACAATATTCCTTTCTGCCATAGGCATAAGACCTGAAATTTTAGTTGGCGGTGGGGATAGCTGATTATATCCACCCCAGTAATCAACAGGTACCTATTTTATTGACCCTGAAAGGAAGAAAGGCAAAGTCAACCCCAGCGGAATTTGAGCTCAGAACATAAAGGCAACTAAAATGTTGCTAAGCATGCTAACATTTCTGTCAGCTCACTGCTCTGACTGGATATGTAATATTAACATGCATGAACGATAAACCAAAAGTGAACTGAAACAAAAACTAGATATAAGAGGAATCAAATATAGTGTGCTAGAAAAAGATTAAGCTGAGATAGACATGTGACATGTATAGAGGATGACAGCTGCAGCTGTATAAAAAAAATGTCAAGTTGTCCAAGTAGGTGGAACTTGTGGAAGAGGAAGACTGAGGAAGACATAAGCAGAAGTGATGAAGACTGATTTCAGGAGGCTGAACTTCATACAGGAGATAACAAAGGACTACAGCAAATGGAGATGTGCAGTACTGGAGAACCATAAAAGCATAGGAAAATAGATGTATAATGATGATTGACACGCTGAATACAACAGATGAAAAAGAGGTCATTTTCTAAAATATAATATGACAAGAAAATGAAATAATCAACAATTCAATATCGCAAATTTATCAAAAATATTGATTTATTATCAATTGGTTATCAATATAAATTTTCTTCTTATTTTATTACTGCTTATCATTTCAATTGACCTCTTCAAAGCAAAAGGAAAGGAAAAGGTGATAAGTAGCAGAACAGGGATAGAGATGGAGGTCAGAGGTATGTAGTAGTGGCTATAATGAGTGATGGACTAACAATAAATGTCTGGGTGTCAATCCCAGTATGTGACACCTTGGGCAAGTGTCTTCTAGTGTAGCTCCAGGCCAACTAAAGCCTTGTGAGTGGACAGAAACTGAAAGAAGTCTGCTATGTGTGTGTGTGTGTGTGTGTGTGTGTGTGTGTGCATTACTGCCTCTACTGAAGTTGACTTTGTGTGATGGTTGTAAATGAGTGTCACTGTAATGCAAACAATGTCCTTCAATCCTATTCTTCAGTGAAAACATGCTTGGTTATAGGGACATATTACCTTACTTGGAAATAGGAAAAGGTTGGCAACAGGAAGGGCATCCACCTCTAGAAAATTCACCACAACAAAATTCTATCTGATCCAAGTGGGTATGGAAGAGTGAACATAAAAACAATGATGATGATGATGATGATGATGATGTTGAAAAGGAAGGTTGATTCATGCTTTGTTAAATTGTACATGTATGAAGAGTCACAATGCATTATTATCATAATTATTTAATGTCTATCTTCAATGCTGGTATGGATGGCTTGACAGGAACTAACAAGACAGAGGGATGCACCAAGCTCTGATGTCTGCTTTAGCAAGATTTCTGTAGTTAGATGCTCTTCCTAATGCCAACCACTTAACAGAATGTATTGAGTACTTTTTTCATAACAGCAGTACTATTGAGGTCACCAAGTAAGTTGCACAACAAAGTAAAATGAGAGAGAAGGGCCTTTTAACAGAATGGAGTTGTAGTAGAGGGGAGGCGATTTTGTGGTAGATGATGTCAGGTTAAAGTAAAATAAAGGGACAAGCACAGATGTCTTGCTACAGAAGAGATACATGGCTAGCCAGCATTATATAAGGGTGGGTGAGAGTAGCTGGAAAGAAGATAAAGATGTTGGTGATGAGGTCTCAAGACATACAAGAAGGCGAGTATAAGAGAGAGAATATGAGTAGCGGATGAGGAAAGGTGAGTGGATATGTTCATAAGAATGTGAGGGGATACTGATACGGTAAGAGATGGGGTAGAGGTGAATGCTGTGAATGATGTACAAGGGTGAATATTTATGGTAAATATCAGTAAGGGAGAGAAAGTAGAAGAAATAGCTCAGGAAGGAGAAGGTGATAAGTGGCAGAACAGAAAGGGTTGAAATCAATGCAGTTTAGTAAACTTGTAGACAGGTCAGAAAATTGGAAGATGATATGTTGGGTGTGAGAATAGAGAGAGAGAGGTGTACATGGATAGAAATGGAGGTCAGAGGTATGTAGTAGTGGCTATAATGAGTGAGGGACTAAACTGGGGGGGGGGATTATCAGATATCAGAAGGTCTTGAGGGTGATAACAGATATGAAAGGGTGCTAAAGATGAGATAGTGCAGCCTTAAGATGTAGCTCAGCTGAGAGGGAGAGATAACAGAGGCATAAAAAGGGGGTGATCAGTGGGAAATAAAGTGGGAAGAGATGATATCGAGAATGAGCAATGGGAGTCAAGGGAGGTGGTCCTAAGGAAAAGAAGATTGAATACATGCAGATTCTGCTGACTTGTGATTACAGAAGAAATTTGATTTGCAGAATCTAGGGAAGAATGCAAATAGTAAATGGGGATACGAAATATTAAGTGCTGTTTTTTTTAAATCTAAATTCAAGCTACAAACTCCATAGAAATTATTTAATTGAGAAATCGGAATCGAAATTGAACCAATCCTATGACTGGCACCCGGCAGATGCCAGGACCCCTGGACTGGAGATACATAAAAATCACTATCCGAATCGTGGCCGATGCCAGCACCGCCTCGACTGGCTTCCGTGTCGGTGGCACGTAAGAAGCACCATCCGAATCGTGGCCGAAGCCAGTGCTGCCTCAACTGGCTTCCGTGCAGGTGGCACGTAAAATGCACAAATCCGACCATGGCCGATGCCAGCCTCGCCTGGCACCAGTGCAGGTGGCACGTAAAAAGCACCCACTACACTCACGGAGTGGTTGGCGTTAGGAAGGGCATCCAGCTGTAGGAACATTGCCAGATAAGACCGGAGCCTGGTGCAGCCTTCTGGCTTCCCAGATCCCCGGTCGAACCATCCAACCCATGCTAGCATGGAGAACGGACGTTAAACAATGATGATGATGATGCTTTTTAAGAGAACTACTTTATCACTCACCTAACACCCAGTTACCTTTAAGCACATTAGAGAGAAAAAGGATAGAGATGTAGTCTTGTGATAAAGATAAACTTTCAATTTCAGATCAACTCAATATATATCAAAACAATCTCTACTATATATAACAACTCCTGAAACAAGACAGGATAGCCATGGATGGAATTACTTTTATCAATAAATTCAACTACTATTATATTCTGCATTGTTTTAACATATGCATTGCCATTGCAAATTTGGCCTATGTATTATATCCAAAATTAATACGAATTGTATCCATAATTCATTATTTAATTGCAAATAATGTCTGCTGGGAACAGCCTTCTTTTAGAATATTTAATCTTTGAAAATTTTCAGACTTACAAGTATTATCACAAGTGAACAGAAATTAGACAGATGAAGTAAATAAAGAAGAGACCTTCAAGGAATCTCTTCTAAACTAATTAATGTTATGTTATTAATAACCCTAACTTTACTTTCACAGAACCAAAATGTGAGTAAGAATCTCTTAAAACTGCTTTTCATAATGATTAGAATACACAGTCCCATTCATAATAATCTCGAGGCAGTCTAAGATATCCAAGAAGCATAACATGCACAGAAGTAAACAATATCTTCTCTACAGAAACTTTACATGCAGTGAGTTGGATTCCATTTCACCTAATCTGACAGTTGTCATAGAGATAGCCTCAAAGTGTTTGCAGAATGGTTCAGGAAAACACCTGGATGGTGATGAATATGATGAAGAAGCAATTGTAGTTTTAGTATACAATGGGTTTCTGTACAGTTTCTGTCAACAAATTTCACTCACAAAACATTGGTCAACTCAAGGCTTGCCCTAAGTTCCACACATTGGAATGAAATCTAAAAACTACATGGGTACAAAGCAAACTTCTTAACCATAAATCCATTGCCAAAAAACAAGACAAAAATGAGGTCATTATCTCTCTCTCTCTCTCTCTCTCACTCTCTCTCTCTTTCTGAGGACACAGAAGACCATTGATTTTGAGTTAGAAGAGTTCTTCATAACAACTAAAACAAGATATGTCAACTGGAAGAAAAAAAAAAACATTACAATCATACAAATCTAAAAATCATTTATTCCTTTTTCCTATACATCTTTTGCCCTTATTCAAAGGTCAGTAAATATTAAAAATGCTTAGGCAAGCAAAACTAAAAATGCTACCAAATATAATCTTACTAATTTTATAACTCCAGTCATTTTTGGCTTTTGGTTTTTTTTATAGCTATCCTAAGATTTGCATCCTCAAATGGACCTTTAAAAAGTCATCCTTCTATTTATTCCAATAGTTGCAATTTTTAAGTCATATATAAATAATATATATATATATATATATATATATATATACACACACACACACACACACACACACACATTGTATAAAGGATAGTGGGTAATCAGCAGCAAAAATATTCAGAAGGGAATATTAATATAGATATTAATATCATTATTATCAAAGGCAATACAAATAATCTATAATAATTTTAATATAGGTGGTTGCAGGCCTAAATCAGTGTTATATAGCTACCGAATTAAAATTACATTAATCAAAGGACACATTAAAGTGTCTACCCACTAGAAATAAGAGTTAAAACCCTCATTTGGACCACCAAAACATATTTACACTGAAAATAACAGATTCAACAGTATAGGTGCGAGCAAATAAAAAAAAATCTCTCATATGTCTACATAGCATAAAGCTATATATTTAATGGAACAGGTATATATGTGGACCAATTTCTGGTTTGATACAAAGATCTTACCTTCTTCAGTACATCTTAACCCTTTGAAACATATTTCCAATATACAGCTTTATGCTATGTAGGTATGTGAGAAATTTTTTTGGTTCACTTGCCTGTATACTGTTGAATCTGTTATTTTCCATGTAAATATATGTTGGTGGTCCAAATAAGGGTTTTAACTCTTATTTCTAGCAGGTAGACACTTTAATGTGTCCTTTGATTAATGTGCGTGTGGTGTGTATATGTATATGTATATATATATATATATAATATATATATATATATATATATATATATATATACACACACACACACATTAATCCAAGGACACATTAAAGAAATTATATTATATTATTATTATTATATTATATTATATTATATATTATATTATAGTATATTATAAATAAGGACTCTAAATTAATCATGATGAAATATAAGTTAGATAATAAAATGAACCTTATGTACCTATGCACCGTAGAATTACTTTAAAAGATCATAAGGATAATTTTTATTCTGACCCCAAAGTTAGGCTTATTTGTCCATATAAATCAGATCTAGGTAAATTAAGTAATATCATTTTAGATAAATATATAAATAGATTAAATGAAAATAATTACCTTAAACTTTGGACTAGTACTAATGATACTTTAAAATGGTTTAATAATATTAAACATATACTACACATTAAAGTGTAGTATATGTTTTCTATTTGGCGTGAATAACATCTTTCTTTATTGAATTGTTTACCCTTTTCGTTACTTGTATTTATTTTGAGATGCTCTGTGGTTCTTTCAATTACTTTAAAAAATATCACAAAGAATTTAGTAAAAATCACTTAGTTTATCATTAAGCGAGTGTTCGGACCATCAATGTGACTAGTTTGGTGGAACTATTTTAATTCGTGACTTGTATTACAACACATGTGTGTGTCATTACACAAGACATTGGTATTACGAACACAGAGCCGTTTTCAGCCGGGTTGTATCAAAAGGGTTTAAATAGTGGTTTTTTCTTCTAAATTTATTACAATATTTGTATCAAACCAAGCCGTCATCATTGGTATAAATATATATTTATATATATATATATATATCATATATATATATATATATTTATATATATATATATATATATCAAAAGTTTCAAACTATCAGCTTAAGAGTTGTTGATTTAAAGTGTTTTGCCAGTGAACTAGATTGTCATTTTCTTTTGGTCATGACACAATAGTTTTTATTACAAATAAAAAAAATTTAACCAAAATTTATTTTCAAAAATATAAAACGGACACTTTTTGGTACTATACACAGATCTCTTCTCATCCCATCTCTGTAACATTATAAACAATATTTGAAACTTTGTTTCTTTCAGAATTTAGTTTAAATTTGCTTTTTATTTTATAAATTTTTTTTATTTGTGGGACAACAGAAAAAGATACTCCAAATAAAACAGCGGTTTATATACTAAAAACTGAAACAATATGCAAATTTAGAAAAATGAAACGAACATAAGAAGCCTATGATAACACAGGTCTATTTTGAAATTAATCCCAACAAACAGAACAATAGTGAAATATATTGGAGGAAGGGGTGCTTTGAAAACATTTTAAGAAGGCTAAATTTGATCTCCCTTAAACATAAAGTGAATCTTCGTTCAAATTTGAATGTTTTCCAGAGCTGTTTGCTATCAATGACATAGTTTGCTACCAATGACCATAAAAAAATTTTTAAATGAAGACTATTATAACAGCTTAAGATATAAACTAAAGAACATATTCCCTTTATCTTA
>NC_042997.1:142221889-142246089 GCF_006345805.1 Octopus sinensis | reverse complement strand
GCGTTGGAGTAACTTTGAATGCCAAGTTTGGGACAAGACCCTCCAGGATCTTGCAGATGCACATCACTGCATATCTCTCCGCCTCCGCTCCAGGGAGAGAAAAGGTTTAATACCTTCAGTCTTTCCCAGCAGATGACATCCTGCATTGGACGATTTTCTTTGTGTAGCTTCTCTGAGTTGCTTCGAGTTCTGCTGTTTGTTTTATATTGTGTGGTGACCAAAGTTGGGAGCAGTAGTCCAAGCGGCTGAGGACAAATGTTTTCCATAGGACCATCAGTGTCTCCTTCTCTTTGTTCTGAAAGTTCGGAGAATCCATCCAGCTAGCCGTCGCATTTATCACCAGATTAGCAATATGCATTTGGAAAGATGCATCATTGCTCATGTCAATGCCCAGGTCACGCACTGATTTGACTCAGGGATTGCAATTCTTCCTGGGCCAGTGTATCCAGTCTTCACGTCATTTACCTTTGTGTGCAGTAGCGCAGGGCCTGGAACTTACCTGCATTAAACTGCATGTTGTTGCTCAGCCCACCTGTATATTGTGTCCAGCTCATGTTGCAGATGCGCATTTTCAGGGTTTTGTATTGCGTGAGAGATTTTGTGTCATCTGCATAGCTAGCAAGGGTGGTCATCGTAGCAACTGAAGGCAGGTCTGAAAGGGCCACTATGAACATCAGTGGCCCCAAACAGTGCCCGTGGGAACCGCTTGTTATTTGCGTTTTCCCTGGAGGGGCTCCATTGCTCACAACTGCTGTTTCTGTCTTTTAGGAGTTGTGCAGCCACTCTCCCAAGTTTCCCGCCTATGCCGAGACCACGAGTTTGTGGACAGATAGTACCATGGTCGACTTTATCAAAGGCTTTTGGCAAAGTCAAGATATATTACATCCACATTTGAGCCATTTAGTAGTGTGTTCAACACCAGTCATAGTGTTGCAGGAGCTTGTGTTAGGCCGCCTCACCTCTATACTCTATATATATATATATATATATATATAGAATATATATATATATATATATATATATATATATATAGACACACATACATATAATATATATATATATATAGACACACATAAATATATATATATATATATATATATAGACACACATACATATATATATATATATATATATATCTATATATATAGATATATATATATATATATATATATAGAACACACATACTATATATATATATATATATATATATATATATATATATTATATATATATATATATATAGACACACATACATATATATATATTATATATATATATATATATACATATTATATATATATATATATATATATATAGACACACATACAACATATATAATATATATATAGACAAACAACATATATATTATAT
Source organism: Octopus sinensis (assembly GCF_006345805.1). Taxonomy (NCBI): domain Eukaryota; kingdom Metazoa; phylum Mollusca; class Cephalopoda; order Octopoda; family Octopodidae; genus Octopus; species Octopus sinensis. The sequence continues at coordinate 142,244,718 of NC_042997.1, read as the reverse complement.
ATATATATATATATATAGACACACTACATATATATATATATATATATAGATATTATTATTATATAGACATACTATATATATATATATATATATATAGACAACATACATATATATTATACTATATATATATATATAGACACCATCATATATATATATATATATAGATAGACACAATCATATATATATATATATATTATATAGACACACATACATATATATATATATATATGATATATATAATATATATATATAGATCATATATAGACCAATTCCGTCATTTCCAGGGAGAAAAACTAGAATAGTTGATAGTTTCCGTTACCTAGGTGACCAAGTCAGCAGCGGGGGGGGTTGTGCTGAAAGTGTAACTGCTAGAGTAAGAATAGCTTGGGCAAAGTTCAGAGAGCTCTTACCTCTGCTGGTGACAAAAGGCCTCTCGCACAGAGTGAAAGGCAGACTGTATGATGCGTGTGTCCGAACAGCCATGCTACATGGCAGTGAAACATGGGCCGTGATGCTGCGGGATATGCGTAAGCTCGCTAGAAATGAAGCCAGTATGCTCCGATGGATGTGTAAATGCCGGTACTCACAACTCGGCAGTGTAGTGTAAGTACCTTGAGAGAAAAGCTGGACCTAAGAAGCATCAGTTGTGGTGTGCAAGAGAGACGTTTGCGCTGGTATGGTCATGTGGCGAGAATGATGAAGATAGTTGTGTAAAAGTGCCACACCCTAGCGGTTGAGGGAAACCTGTGGAAGAGGCAGACCCAGGAAACCTGGGACGAGTGGTGTGAAGCACGACCTTCGAACTTTAGGTCTCACTGAGGAAATGACTAGAGACCGAGACCTCTGGAAGTGTGCTGTGTGCGAGAAGACCCGGCAGGACAAGTGAGTCCACAACCCGTGGCCTTCTACATGGGATGGAGCCAGCCTACGTAGCATACCTTCCCTTCTTGGGACACAAAACTCTACTTGTGAAGAGTGTTGAGGCAAGTGAGGATCAGAATCGAAATCGATCAATGGAAATTGCGGATGTGCTACCAGTGCCGGTGGCATGTCGAAACTCTGCTTGTGAAGACCATTGAGGCAAGTGAGGATCAGAATCGAAATCGATCAATGGAAATCGATCAATGGAAATTGCAGATGTGTTACCAGTGCCGGTGGCATGTAAGAGAACTTTCCGTTTCGCGACCGTTGCCAGCACCGCCCCGTTTCGTGTCCGTTGCCAGCCTCGCCTGGCCCTCGTGCCGGTGGCACATAAAAAAGCACCATCCGTTCGTGGCGTTTGCCAGCTCTGTCTGGCACCAGTGCGGGTGGCACGTAAAAAGCACCCACTACACTCACGGAGTGGTTGGCGTTAGGAAGGGATCCAGCCGTAGAAACACTGCCAGATTTGACTGGGCCTGATGAAGCCTTCTGGCTTCACAGACCCCAGTAGAACCGTCCAACCCATGCTAGCATGGAAAACGGACGCTAAATGATGATGATGTATAGATGTTGATACATATATATTTATTATATATATGAGAGATAATTAAATAAATAATATATATATATATATATATATATATATACACATATATATATATATATCACACACACACACACACACAAACACGCACATTGACAATGACTTCGAAGTTTCAGCCAGCTTATCTTTTTATCAGACTATCAAAACTTTGAAGTCACTGTTAATACTATTTTTGTTAAAGAATAATAAATATGTACTCTACAGTATTGAGTAATCCTTCAGTTTAATGTAAAATTGTTTTATTATAACTTGACATAAAAACAAACATTAATATATATATACATATATAAATTAGATAGAAAGATAGATATAAAATGATGATGATGATGGGGAGGATATTTTATGCTTTCATTGAAACTATTCTCTTTCTTTTCACTCTTGACTTCTGTAAAGGACTCCAGAACTCCATCCCTAACCAATGAGAAACCAAAAATAGTAACACTCAATGATTTATGGAACTTTATACAACTTTACATAAAAATTTATGATAAAAAGCAACTTTCTGAGTTTCCTGCTAAACTATCCTACTGAGAGAGTTTTTCTTTTAATGAAACCATAAAAAAAATTGTAATATCCAAATGGAGAAGGCCAGCCTGTTGGTTGAGGAGTTGGTATTCTAATTTTTAATGCTGTCCATGGTTTTGAAGTCCAAACATATCAAGCAGCAAACCAAGTAGATAAAAGAGAAAGAAAAACTAAGCTGTGGAGAGCTGAACAAAGTAGAACTTTATGATTAATTTTGATGTCTATTAAAAAGTCCTCATAACTGAATATATAGACAAGAACTAAGTCTCCTAGTCAAATACAGTTATGTCATATTCTTTTCAATCAATAGAGTCTGGTTTTGAAAATATTCCAATGCATTAGATTGACATAGATGTAGTATTGCCAAATGGTTAAGCAGTTTACTTCATGACCATAAGATCCTGGGTTCAAACCTATTGTAAGACATGTTGGCATTGGGTTGGATGGTTTGACTGCACCAGACTTCTGTGTCTGTTTTGGCACAGTTTTTACAGCTGGATTCCCTTCCTAACACCAATGACCCTGCAGAGTGGACTTAGTGCTTTTTAAGTGGCACCAGCACAGGCAAAGTCAGTTTTGGCATGGTTTTACAGCTGGATGCCCTTCCAAATGCCAACCACTTTACAGTGTGGACTGGATGCTTTTTACATAGTACCAGCTGCCTAAGAATTACACTAAGGGTATATGTGTATGTGGAATACTCAGCCACTTGCATGTTAATTCAGGAGCATGTAATTCAGTTGATTAAACAAATCCGCATCATTGAGCAGTAGAGACCCAAGACTACAAATTTGGATGAAGGGTCATATTTCATACCAAACCCCACCAGTACTTAACAGATAATTCAATGACTCCAGGCAGCACATTGACAAGCTTTAATTTGTTGGATAGAATGCCTCATAAAAATTTAATTGACTCCCAGTGTTGAGTTCAAACTGCACCAAGATCAATTTTGCCTTTCATTCTTCTTGGATCGGTGAAAAAGTAACAATCTAAAACAGTAAATTGGCAAAAATGTTATATGCATTAACTTGCATTGAGTCAGGTGAGTTAACACATGGTATCTGTTCCAGTCCTTGTATTCTTACAGTAACACCTGTCCTTGGTCCCCTCTTGTTTGTGGCATACATTAACGACATAGATGCCAATTTAAAGAATGCCACAGTATTGAAATATGCAGACGACATCAAGCTGTACCTTGAAATCAAGAGGACAGATCCTGATGTCTACAACTCTTTCCTGCAATCAGACCTAGACACAATGCAGCAATGGATCACAGACTGGCAACTGAAACTGGCTGTGGACAAGTGTACCACCATGCATTTTGGAGAAAAAACCCTGCGTTCACATACTCCCTCCACAACACTGATATCAAGAAATCCTCTTGCGAGCGTGACCTAGGCATCACTGTCAGCAGTGATTTGCGTTGGTCAAAGCATATCTCTAAGATTGTCAGGAAGGCCGAGGGTGTCTTGGCATCACTCAGCAGGTCTTTTGTTAGCCGCTCTCCAGCCATCTATTTAAAACTGTATACAGCTATGGTACGACCACACTTGGAATTCGCATCATCAGTTTGGAACCCCTATCTTGCACAGAACATTGACCTCCTGGAATCTGTCCAGAGACGTGCAACCAAACGCATACCCTCCATCAGACACCTACCATATTCTGAGCGCCTTGTTTCCCTGGGCATGGATTCACTGAAGCTCCGGCGTTTGGCGACGGACTTGGTAAACACCCACAAAGTTATCAACCACCTCACCAACAACAACACTGAACACCTTTTTGATCTCCATGTGTCTAACACACGTGGACATGCCTACAAAGTCAGAAAACAATACAGCTCCCATGACTTTCGGAAACATTTTTTCACGCTCAGAGTTGCTGAAGCATGGAATAAACTGCCTGCGTCAGTTGTTGACTGCCATGACACTGCATCTTTTAAGGCCCTCATGCTTTCCGAAATCCGCCGAAACTTCACCTGATTATATATACACTTTAGATGAGTTGTAGTGCACCTGAGCACTGTACACAATTATTATTATTATTATTATTATTATTTAATAATACTGGTGCTAAGCAGTGGCCTTTCTTTTGGACAAATGTCAGTGATGTTGAGAGGAGAGACTTGCATGCACAAGCAACTAACATCACCGTTTTTACACCCGCTTTTCCACAGAGTTGGACAGAGTTTATTGAGGCAGACACCCTTCCTGTTGCTAACCCTTACCTGTTTTCAAGTAAGATACTTCCCCCATGGTCAGGCACATTTTCACAAAATAGTGGAAATGAATGACATTCATTTACAACGATCATGCAACTCAAGGTAAGGAGACACAAATATATACTCACTTGCATGCACACACACACACACACACACACCATGGACTTCTTTCAGGTTTTGTCAGCCAAATCTACCTGCAGGGCTTTGGTCAGCAGAGGGAAACAGTAAATGATCAAGGTGCTGTGTTGTGGGACTGAATTAAAAACCATATAGTTGGGAAGCAAACTTCTTAGTCACATAATCATGCCAATCTTCCTAAAAATAATATCTTGCCCAGGTCTGTGCATGTATGTGCAGATACATTCTCTACCTTGGTCAATGAAGGCCCAAGAACAACAAAAAGGCAAAGTCAACTCTGGCAAGATTTGAACCCACAATATATAGAACTATAATAAATAATCACAACCACAAAGAATGTTCTTCAATACTATACTACTATTTCTACTAATTTTGTGAGTATATTGAATACAAAGACAACAAGTTAGTTTTCAAAATTGTGGCATTAACTTGTATTGTGTAAGAGGTACTTGTCTCCAAGTAGCGCTTCTTGTTTCAAATGGCCAGTTTATAATTAAGACAAGAATTACTAAATGGATATGACATGCAGTTTAATGAGTTGTGAAAATGAGTGAAGTACTCTTGAAATATAAACCAAACATAGAGATTTTTTTTCTGGCTTTTGTTTTGGATAGCATAATAAAAAGTGAAGAAAATTTGATGGTATGCTAGCAAAAATGTGCAATGGTCAAGTGTGTGCATGCACACATGCACATGTATGCACACAGAAGCACTCTCTCTCTCTATCTCTTTCTCTTTTACACATCCATAATATACACACACACACATTTATGTTCAAGCCAATAAGGAAACCTAATGTGTTCGCTCAACATACTAAAAATAGCAGTTTAAATCTCTCACTCAAATCACATTCTACTGTCTTAAAAAAATATTCAAATAAGACACAATAAATAAAAGTATCTGACATAAGCACAAAATATTCAGAGATGGAATGCCTTTGAGCATAGGTAAGAAGTGACTTGAGGTTAAACAACAATAACAATAATGGTGTATATAAGTTCATAGAAATGCTCAGTTTAGGATTTGCACACACAATAAACGTAGAAGGTTGGATAACTGAATGTAAAAGTTTGAAAACAAAAATCATAGCACAGTCTACAGGACCATTTATACTATAGCACAGTCTACTTGGGATATGTACACTGCGGGATGATAAAAACCAAAAGTGTACCATAGAATTTGTTAAAGATAATTGTAAAAGTTTTGAATAATAGCAGAAGGATAAAGACCCCTTTGGTCATTGAAAGACTATGGGATTGCACCGAGTAAGTTCCCCTCTGAGGCACAAGTCTGGGCAAGGTTGTTTATGGGAGACCAGCAGTCACCCATGCATATCAGCTTCTCCTCTCCACACCACTGACATTATCTAAAAGGAAGGCAAAGGCTGGTATTGCTTGGAATCAGTGGCATCGCAACTCATTTCAACAGCTGAGTGAATAGGAGCAACATGAAATAAAGTGCCTTACTCAAGAACACAACACAAGGCCTGGTCCAGGAATCGAACTCACTACCTCATGATTGTGAGCCTGATGCTCTAACCACTGAGTCACAGCATAATAATAATAATAGTCTTTCCTACTATAGGTACATGGCCTGAAATTTGTGGGGAGGGGCTAACTCAATTACATCAACTCCAGTGCTCAACTGGTAATTATTTCATTGACCCTGAAAGGATGAAAGGCAAAGTCGACTTCAGCAGAATTTGAACGCAGACTGTGAAGATGGGCAAAATACTGCTAAGCATTTTTGCCCAGCATGCTAACGATTCTGCTAGCTCACTAAAAATAATAATAATAATAATAATAATAGTTTCAAATTTTTGTACAAGGTCAGCAATTTTAAAGGAGTAAATCAATCACACCAACTCCAGTACTTGACTGGTACTTTATTTTATCATGCACAAAAGGAAGAAAGGCAAAGTCAGTATTGACAGTATATAATATATTCAGAATATAATGAAGAAATAACCCTAAAAATTTGGGGTACTACAGAAATACAGAGGTCCTGACACATCTGCATAACAATATAAAGGGGAGGTAATCCTAACCCTAATCCTAACCCTAAAACTAACCCTAACTCTAAAAACTAACCCTAACTCTAAAAACTAACCCTAACCCTAAAATTAACCCTAACCTTAAAACCTAACCCTAAAAACTAGCCCTAACCCTAATGAGTATACACTGTTCAGAACCTCTGTATTTAAGTGGGACCTCTGTATTTAAGAAGTGCCAAATTTTTTCCAACATGCTAACAATTATATAGCTCTGAGCCATAATAATAAGATATACAGTAGTATCAAGAGGATCCTTTAATCTTGTTGAGGACATGACCTCTCTAGTGTTGGCGCCACACTAAAACGTACCGACTGCATCTAGAAACTATGTCAAAATAAAATATACAAGCAAGTTATGTCCCTCACTTCCACCTCCAACCACACTTAGGAGGTCAGTAACTCTAAATAAGAATTGATTCCTACCATGACAACCTGACCAACCCATGTAAAAGGATGATGATGATGATGACACATTTCATATCACATTTGTTATCATGCTAACATCACAAGGTGATGCAGGCCAGCAAAATATTTATTCTCCTAAATAATTTATTAACGATCACATCCTCTACTATCTTTTATATTTTACTTGTTTCAATCACTTAAATCAAATAAATCAACCCCAGGACCTATTTTTTAAAGCCTGGTACTTATTCTATCGGTCTCTTCTGCCAAACTGCTAAGTTACGGAGACATAAACACACCAACTCCAGTTATCAAGCAGAGGTGGGGTACAAAGAGACACAAAGACACACACACACATAGATATACACACACAAAGAGACACAAAGACACACACACACATAGATATACACGCAAACACAGATATACACACACATACACAGAGATATACACACACACACATGCGTGCACACACACATACACATACACACATACGATGAGCTTCTTTCAGTTTCCATCTACCAAATCCACTGGGGTTTTGATCAGCCTGAGGCTATAGTAAAAACATACTTGCTCAAGGTGCTATGCAACTTCTTACCACATGCCCACACCTGCACCTAAATAATTTATTAGCAATCACATTCTTTATTATGATTTTATTTTTATCATAATAAAGTGAGGTCAGGTTGGATCTTTGTTGAAACAGCTTAGTAATCAGGTCAGCTAAGGAAAGGGGGGAGAGAGGAGGAGGTCATGGTAGGCCATGAATTAAATTATTATTAGTTTCATTCTATAGATAACATAATTGTATATGTGTTATAATTGCTTTCAATTTGTACCACAATGGAATATACTGTTTCAACATAATATTGATTCAAATCACTCGTCAAATAAATACAGTGCTTCCATATTGGTACTAAGCCTCAAATTTGGGTGAGAGTGCAGTATTATACAGGGTGACCCCAAAAGAAACAGAACCCACAAATCTTTGAATAAAACTGTTAATTTTAATTTCTCTTTCAAGGTATATAAGTCGACTTTGTGGATGAAAGATTGGAACAATAGTCTACCCCAACATGTCTTGGTCAACCAAAGAAAAGACATTTTGCCTGGAGGCCTATTTCACCAACAAGTCAATATACTGACGAAGCACACTTTTTGCTACAGGACACGTACACAGCAAAAATAATGTTTATTGGGGTAAATCTGCACCGGAGGAAGTGTTTCAGAGGTCTTTACACTCAACAATGTTCACAGCATGGGGTGGCAATCTCTAAACATGGCATCATTGGCCCATATTGGTTCGAAGACAAAAAAGAGAGAGCTCAAAGGGTAAATACAGAGTACTATGTGGCAGTGCTGACGAAGTTTTGAGCATCACTGGGACGACACAGAATGATAGATTGAGATGAACAGTGGTTGCAGCAAGACATGGCCACCCACCATGCATCAAATGACTCCCTAACCTGGCTGAGAGAGTGAGTTCAGAAGAGATTGATCAGCAAGGAAGTGTGATATTGAGTAGGCACCGCATTCACTAGACTTGAACCCCTTCCCCTAGGTTTTTATCTGTGGGGATATCTCAAGAATAATGTTTACCAGAACAACACTCAAACGATTGGTGAACTGAAGGCAGTTCAGAAATCACCAAAGAGGAATGTGTTCAAGTAACTGACAATTTTGTATGACGTATGCAAGTGTGCCTCCAATGCTATGGAGGCCATTTGGAGCATATTTTGAAAAGAACATGACTTTTATACAAGTGCAAGAACGTGTGTTACAAATCTGCATAAGCTCGGGTATTATGGACGAGCAGCTAGAAGAAAACCTCTCCTTCAACCAATTAATATCATGAAAAGAAAGAAATGGGCTAAGGAGATATCAGAAAAATCCAGTTAATTTTGGGATAGAGTGATTTTCTCAGATGAATCCAAATTTGCATTATTTTCAGATAGTGGACGTGTTTGGGTCTGGAGGCTTCTCAATCAAGAATTTGATTTGAAACAACTCCAACCAATTGTGAAACATGGCAGTATCTCTGTAATGGTATGGGGATCTGTCACCAGCAATGGTCATTCTGAGCTGACTGAATGTGCTGGAACCATAAACTCTGAAAAATACATCGAAATACTTAAGCAAGGACTATTTCTGAAGTATTCACAGGATAACATAATGAAAAATTAGTTTTAATTCATGGAAGATGGGGCTCCATGACACACAGCAAAAAGGAATCAGCAATGGCTGACTGAGAATGGGATCAAAAAGCTTTCTTGGCCAAGCCAATCTCCTGACATGAACCCAATTGAAAATCTTTGGAGCATACTAGATAGAGTTATACAGAAAACTCAACAGAAACCTATATCTAAAGATGAATTGTTTTGATTGTTGCATGAAAAGTGGGCAGAAATTTCACAAGAGACTATCACAAAGCTCTTCAGTTCAATGCCAAAAAGAGTTTTTGATTTAAAAACTGCAAAAGGAATGTCAACTAAATGCCAAAGTATGTAGTCCTACCTATCGATTACATTTCAATTGTTTGCTTTGCATATTAAAAAGATTTTGAAAATTAAAGGTGTCTATTTACTTGGTGTCTATATTACAAGGTGTCTGTGTATGTGTGTGAATGTGCTTGTGTTTAACCTTACATACATACATATATATATATATATATATATATATATATATACATAACGTACATTACATATGTACATAATGTATGTACATACATACATATAAACTTACAGACAGACAGAGATGCATGTATACATACATACATACATGCATATATCAAATCCACTTATATAGTTTTGGTTGACCCAAGGTTATAATACAGTGGTTCCCAAAGTGGGTGGTATTGCCCCTCGACGGCGGTGGAATGTTCCAAGGAGCATTGAAGTGGGGTGATAATGGGGTAGCGATTCATGTAAAAACAACAAAATAATGGGTTCATTAGGTTAATTTTTATTTGTGAAATACATTTGCTTTGGATTTGCTTTAGAAAGATGTCTATGTTTGTGACGGTTAGTTGGGGATGGGGGCGCTAGGAATGTGGCCTGAGTGTCAAGGGTGTGGCACCCAAAAAAGTTTAGGAACCACTGTTATAATAGAAGACATTTGATTAAAGTGCTGTGCAGTGGGACTGAACCCAAGAAAAACATGGCTGGGAAGCAAGCTTCTTAACCACACAGCCATGCTTTGCATCTATGGCCATGAAAACTTAAAGTGGCAACATAAAAGATAAAACGTTTTATTTGCAGCAGAGTTAAAGACTTTCGGCGAATTTATAGATAGTACCACATTACCAAATTCTATAGTTTAAAGAGAATGAGGTGTAATCAGTTGTTTGCTAAACTAATAAATATGTGCTAAAAGGTAATTAATTAGTCATGTAATTACTTCAACCATATAAAGGATGTGATATAAGTAAGTAAATTAAATTCATAAAATTTGAGATTTGGCAAGTTATAATGTGTTTTTAAATCAGCATTGATATAGATGCTGTCACATTCTTTTTTTTATTTCCTTTCCTGTATTGATTGTAGCATAAACCATTTATAGCATAAAGTTTCATGAACTTAGCAGTTGCTGTTGGCAAAGAGTTAAAGTCAATTCAAAAGAAATTACAAATAAAAGCAGCTTCAAACATATAAATAAAATCAATGTGAAAGCACTCACCAACTTGTACCTAGGTTTCACTATTTAAATATAAATCGACATAGGCACCACCATGGCTCTGTGGTTAAGAAGCTTGCTTGGCAACCATGTGCTTTGGAGTTCTGCCTCATTGTGCAGCACCATGGGCATGGGTCTTCTACTGTAGCCCCATGGTGAACAATGCTATGCAAGTCAATTTCATAAATGGAAACTGTGTGGAAGCCTATAGTATACATATTTTATGATTTTGCTTAGGCATAACAATACTTATAAACTGTTGTTACTACTCAATATATGTATGCTTCAGAATAAAACACTGGGCAAGTACAAAGTGTAATATGATTCATATGTGTGTGTGTGTGTGTGTGTGTATTGTCTATGCATGTGTCTGTGCGCATGCACATGTGTGTGTATGCATGTGTGTGTGTGTATGTGCATGCATGTGTGTGCACGTCTTTGTGTTTGTCCTCCACTATGGCTTGAAAACTGTTATTGGTTTCTTACAACTCCATAACTTAGTGGTTCAGTATAAGAGGCTGATGGAATAAGTATTGGGGTCGTTTTGTTCAACTACACCATTCAAGGTACTAGCCTGAATGTAGCACCCAAATAAGGTCACAGTCCAAGAACCAAAACAAGTAAAAGATAAGGACATAACAAATGGTTCATTTCAGCTTAAACAAGGACAATAATATTTTGTTGACTGTCAACTATTATTTTTATTTTTGTGGCTTAGTCAAAGGAGATAATAAGGTAGAGCCCATGACAATTTGCAGAGCCACTGAGATAAGAGGCTTTGCTTCAGACCATAGCCCACCACTGAATGCTTGCCAAAGAGTTATTTCTGTTAAATGACAAACACAGGAATGTGTTGTTGCAGCTGACAAAGTCAACATCCTGAAAACAGCTTCAATTCATTCAACAGACTTCTGGACATTTCCCATCTACACAGTTTTAACTCACAAGCTTTGGCTCAACCCCAAACTATAAGGCGTGTGTGTGCTTGTGCGTGCATGTAAAAAGCACCCATAGAAAGCACCTGTGCTAATCCATATAAAAGACACCCATGCTGGTACCACATAAAAAGCACCCAACACCCTCTGTAAAGTGGTTGGCATGGCATTCAGCAGTGGAAACCAAACCAAATCAGACTTGTACTTGGTACATCTTTCCAGCTTGCCAACTCTGATCAAACCATCCAACCCATGCCAACATGGGAAATGGACTTTAAATTATGATGATGATGATGATGATTGCTGGGTAGTTGACATTAGGAAGGGTATCCAGCTGTAAAAACCCTGCCAAAACAGATACAAAAATCTGGTTTAGACTCCTGCCTGGCCAGCTGCTGTCAAACCATCCAACCTATGCCAGCATGAAAGAAAGATGTTAAACAATGATGATGATGATATATCTGTTGATTCACCAGAATTAATAAATTACAGGACTCAATACATATGTAAGGTATTCTTTTAACAAATCATAACTGAAAGGCTCCAATTTCCAGTCGTCAGAGCTACTCACTTCCAGCCATCAGCTGGTATAAACTGAGCCTGCTTTTCTTTTGAAATATGAAATGAAACTTTGAAGACAACACCAATATTCTTTTGTTTAAAAGCCTTTGTGAGCAACATGTGCAAAAACAGCTGTTTCAAGCTCATGTATTTGATTTCATTTCTGGTTCTCACGGTAATATTATAAGTGTCTTAAATTTCATACAAGCAAAACCACTCTAATAACTTTACTCATGAAATTACATTGCAGTTTGAGTAATACTTTTTTAAAGTAATACTACTAACTAATACCTTTAATTAACAATTTTTTAAACAGCAAATGTATATGTACATGTTCATTTTGCATGTGCCTCTGCAGACATACATATATGTGATTTTGTCAAGGGAAGGAACAAAGAGCCAATGGGTCATACATAATGTTTCGGTTAGCACAGGCACTTCAAAAGCAGAACCTCCCTGAAAGACAATGAGTGATCTGGAAGACCTGCCACAAGTGTCACCCTCAAGAAATGTGGTATTGTGAATTGAGAATTTATCCCCCAGGGCCAGGCTGTCAATTGAAAGTTCTACTGCAATGTTTTGAAGTATTTGAGGAAGGAGATTTGGCAAAAGCAACCAGATCTGTGGAGCATGAAGAACTGGATTCTTCATCAAGCTCTCTTCACTTGTGAGTTCCTCACCAAAAACAACATGGTATCCTTTCCGCACCTGCCTTATTTGCCAGATTTAGCACCTGTGAACTTTCGACTCTTCCACAAGATGAAAATGCAGCTCAAAAGTTGCCATCTTAACACCCTTGTTAAGATCCCAAGCAAATTGCAGAAGGCCCTCAACTCACTTATGTAAAACAACTTCCAGGCCAGATTCCAAAGGTTGTAGAAACAATGGGACTAGTGTATTACTGCTGAGGGTGACTATCTTGAAAGAGATGATGTTAAAACTTAAGTAAATAAGTTATTTTTCTATCAAAAATAATTAGTCCAGGAACCTTTTAATACCAACTTGAGTACTATTGCCTTTGTCAGACAGTTACTGACTAATAGGTAGTTCTCATGAATCCTACAGTTGCATGATCTTTGTTGACCAGCTGTTTGCATCTCTTTTCCATTCAGCTTCACAGTATTATAACCTCTGATATATGCATACACATACACACACACATATATATACATACATATGTGTGTGTCATCATCATCATCTTTTAATGTCCATTTTCCATGCTGACATGGGTTAGATGTTTTGACCAGAGCTGGCAAGATGGAGAGTTGCAACAAGTTTTAGTCTGATTTCATTGGGTTGCTAACACCAACCACATTACAGTGCCTGTTGGGTACTTTTAATGCAGTACAGCACAAGCACTTTTATGTGTCACCAGCACAAGTGCTTTTTATATGGCACCAGCACGACTCTTGCAGGCCAATCATCTTCACCAGTGGGGAGCAGCCTTAACACCTCTGCTGTGGAGGATGGGTCTTCTTGAGTACAGCAAGGCACCAGGTATTTCAGTCTTTTGTCATCTTGTCTGAGAAGTTCAGTGTCCAGGGGTCATCCTTCAGTACCTCATTCCATGTCATCTTGGGTCTCCCTCCACACGTATCATTCACTTTGAGAGATCTAGCGTGCATTTGTGTATACACATACAAACACACACGTATGAACATCAGTTTCATTGGTCTAGCCATTTTGGGAGGGAGAGTCCATTTGGAATATGTTACTTCTCAGTAATAATTTTTAAACACAAATTATAGATGATGAATGGGTGTCAGTTTCTATATGCATCCTTGTATCCATAAACATAAACTCTATGTTATAATAAAATATATACATTCAAAAAATATGTCATGACTAAATGAAATGGAGAAGCTTAAAGAATAGAAACTGACAAAACCACAAGAGAGTAAGAGGGGTAAAGGGAGTGGATGGAAGAGAGAGAGGGGGAGAGAGAAATAAAAACATAAAGAGTAGACTTTAAAATTGGTCATGTGTATGTGGCGGAGTGTGTGTCAAACCAGTTTTGGTAAAAGGGGTAAAAGGGAATTAAAAAGGAAGAGAAAGAAAGCTAAGTCAGTAGTAAATACAGGATGAGAGAAGCAGGTGACAAACTTGCAACAGTTGATTACAGTTCTGTTTACATTTAAATGTTTTTTTCTCCAGGAGGTGGATGGGTGGGGGTGGGGAGTTCATTGAAACTGGTGGGGGTTTCAATTGTTATTTTTGATTTTCTTTTTGGAAGCAGATATATTTGTGATTTAATGTAAAGCATTGAGTGGAAACTTCAAATTCAGAATTAATAAAAATATACCTATTTCTTTACTACCCACAAGGGACTAAACACAGAGGACAAACAAGGACAGACAAATGGATTAAGTCAATTATATCGACCCCAGTGCGTTACTGGTACTTATTTAATCGACCCCGAAAGGATGAAAGGCAAAGTCGACCTCAGTGGAATTTGAACTCAGAATGTAGTGGCAGACAAAATACTGCTAAGCATTTCGCCCAGCATGCTAACGTTTCTGCCAACTCCACATATCAATTGCACTATTTTATACTTGATTTTAACTGAAAACCTGGGTTGTGACTTTACATGGGGAAAGTCTGAATGTGAATAGAAAAATTTTTTTCAAGATTTAAGGGATACAACTTATGCATGAGTAAATATGGTATATTTTTCTTCTAGCATCTATATTAATAGGAAAATTAGTGAATTCAAGTCAAATTTATGCATAAACATAACTGTCAGAAAAATTAAATGAAATAGTAGTGCTATCACAGATAATCTTTGTTGACTAAGCTGGATGTGTTGAGCAAAATTTAAATGAACAGGAAGTGAAAGATGATATGATATGCAAATGTTACAATATACTTAATTAATGACAAGAAAAAATAAGACTTCATAGTGTGCAAGGGGGGAATTCGAAGTACAAAGATGATTGTCTCCATTTCTGACTTACAAGGAGCTTTTGGCTGTTGATCGATAACAGGACTTGGCTATGAAGTAGAATACTTCTATATAATAACAGATGTTGATTCATCCATATCAAACAAAAAATTTTACCAATTTGAATGAACTTCCCTAATAAGAGGCTTTTAAATGTTGCACATCCAGCTTGCGGGAAGAAGGGTATCTTCTGAATACACCTTCATTTCATATTATTTTTCCTATATGCTAATGTTTTTTATACAGAACAATTTTGATGCAAATTCAACTATCTTTTCCATGAGCTGCACACATGAGATATTGGCATCTAAATGTATGCTTAAAGATGAAAGGGAAATAAAATGTAGAAGAGAATACTTAACTCTAAGTTAATCTGATATTTATGCTATGTTTTACAGATATGACAAAGAGAAAGGAAGAAAAATAATATTTACAAATGTACAATAAATAATGCTAAATTTAAACTGGATTCGAACTTTTACATTATACTTTAGATTTAATGATAAATAATTAGTTCTGCTCCTGGTAAAAAGGAAGAAAAAGATACTATTGTATTAAATAGTAGGAAGAGTACAGATTATATGCTAAGCGAATGAAAGCACACACTATATTAATGTATTTATTCTACATTACTCCAACAAAAATAATGTTAGACTATTGTCAAGATAGATATGTTTCTCTCATATACAGATTAAAATGAGGAGAGGGTGAATAAACTTTAAATGTGAAGATATATAAGCATGAAAAACAGTAGGATGAGATGAAATGGCCAAGTGATGGAAAAAGTTACAGAAAATCAAAAAGCAACTAGCTGGATAAATAGAAAGCAGAAATGATAGAAAATACAAAAAAAAAATAGCAAGGGGAGACGATAAAGAGATAAAAAGTTAAGTTAAAATTAAAAAGATAAAAATGTTAAGAAAGGGTTTGTCCCCAGTTGCTTGTCACTCGAGTAGCAACGAAATGAAGATATATTTCATTGGCTACATGGATAAAAACCCACTGAATAAAAACCCACAAACATTTAACTGAAATATTTGTTGTCAGACATAAAAGATATTTGGTGCAGGCTATTTAATATTAATTAATAATTCCGACTGGGATAGAGAGAAAAACTACACCACATCTGTAGAAGTTACTTATGAGTCATAGTGTAAATGTTCAGAACATGTTTATCTGAGAACCTGGAGATGGCTGTACAAATGTTCTGAACCATTTGCATGGCAAAGAATGGAGGCGCAGGTCACTCAGCAACCTGCAACACTCTGCGATTAAAAAGTGCATAACATTTTTTTTTTATTATTGGGGATTAGAACATTCGAGAAAATTATATCCCATTATATCACAGCCTCATGCTGACTGGTCACTTAATAGACCAATCAGATGAAATTATGGTGGTTCACTTGTAACATCTGACTGAATATCTAGCAGTTAGGTTTCGAATCACCTCTACAGGTTATTTCCAAAAAATGTTCATTCAGCAATCACATCATTATTGTTTTAATGTCCACTTTTCCATGCTCCCATTGGGTCAGACAGAATCTGTTGAGGCAGATTTTCTACACTCTCGGATGCTCTTCCTGTTCTGACTCACATCTGTTTCCAAGTAAGGTAATATTTCCCCATAACCAGGCATGTTTGAGAAGACTGAAAATGAAAGACAGTCTGCATGACAGTGGCGCTTGCTTACAAGCATCACAGGATGTCATGGTAGGGAGCTGAGAATCAAACTTCTTACCAACAGCAATATACACACACACACAAAGAATTTTGGATGTCAGTAATACAAAAAATATAAGAGGACAAAAACATGAAACTAGTTTTTTTTAAAGCAGTGATACTACTACAATATATCACACATTCAAGGGTGGCGAGCTGGCAGACATGTTAGCACACGGGGCAAAATGCTTAGCGGTATTTTGTCTGTCGTTACATTCTGAGTTCAAACTCTGCCTAGGTCAACTTTGTCTTTCATCCTTTCGGGGTCAATAAATAAAGTACCAGTTTTGCACTGGGGTCAATGTAATCGACTTAATCCCTTTGTCTGTCCTTGTTTGTCCCCTCTATGTTTAGCCCCTTGTGGGCAATAAAGAAATATATATCACACATTCACACCATTCACTATTCATAAACACTATGTTTCAAGTTAAATTAAAATAAAGAATGTAAAACTTATTAAATCTGTATGTGTGTGTGTGTGTGTGTGTGTGTGTGCATGTTCTGCAACAACTTAAAATACTAAATGGTCGTAGAAATACCTTAAATACAAATAACAATAACAAGTACATATACATGTACTAGAAAACACAACCCTTAAACATATAAGAAATGTTTTGTCATCTCTATACCTACTCTACAATATATTCAAAAAATTATAAATCAAAGTGTGACATCTATGTAATATTATCAATGAAATACATGACCTGTATAATAATTTTTCAAAATTAATTTTAAAATCCAGCACAAAGTTTGCTTGATATCAAAATAGATTTTTAAAATGAAATTCTGACTCTAGCAACCTTACAACTTAATTTTGTTGAATCCAAAAATAAAAACTTTTTGTTTTCTTTTTTTCACCTTAGCAATTCCAAAAGTAGTTGAACTGAATTGAATTCCAACAGTCTTTTACAGAAAATATTATTTAATTTGGAAAAGCATTACTTGGATTCTATGAAGGAAAGGGAGTTTATATTCTGTAAACATGTACGTTGTACATAAATAGTTAATAACATAATGTAGTTATTAAAACTGAATGTGACAGGAAGACAAAATAATGTTGCTGCAACGTAACATTGTCAACAATAATATTTGGCTGCTGAAACAAGTAGGAAGTTTGAATTGCTGACATAAGTTAACCATTTTACTACTAAATTATGTGCTGATGATGGAACAGCTGAGATGATGCAAAGTTATTTCTGTAATACTGACCAATTAACTCCTCCTCCTCCTTGTCATCGTCGTCGTTGTCGTCATCATCATCATCAAATGCTTGGCATTCTATGCATGCATGGATGTGATGGAATTTGTTGAGGCAAATTTTCTATAGATGGATGCCTTTCCTGCAGCCAACCCTTACCTGTTTCCAAGCAAGATATTATTTCTGCCATAAGCCAAACACTCATGATCACTAGATTATAGGTTCGATTCCTCCAGTCTGCCTTCGATCAGGAGGAGATTGTTGGCCTGCTTGCCTTGCCACAGCAGGTTGGCGTCATTTGAAGGCTAAAACAATGCAAAAGCACACTGTGACCAGCGATGTTCAATAACATTTGATAGCCTGGTCATGTGATCACATGATGGCCAGACATGTTTTTCACGGAAAACTCATAACGAACAGCATTGCTTGTATGATGATGATGATGTTCATTTACAACCATCACATGGTATCTAGGCAAGTGTACACACTGATACACACATACATTACACACACACAAACACACACACGATAAGCTTCTTGGTAACACAAGAGTTAAGGTTTATCTCTCCCGTGATCAATAAATTACAGGTATTTATAAAGTATAAAATATAATATTTCATGATACATAAATGGGTGTAATTTCTTTTTCCTTTTGTAAGAAGTCTTCCTTTATGTCAGAATGTTGATATTACTTTAAGCAAGAAAGAAAATGCAAGCAGGAATAAAAAAAGATGGAAGATATAACTGCAAGATAAAAATTGCATCATGGCACAATGCAATATCTATTGCATATATATTGAACATGTTCCTTACAAGCAAAAGGTCTAGTAAGTTAACCACTGAGAAACTGGTGAAATCTGGTATTTATATTGCTACTGCCAAATAAAAAAAAACCACAATGTTGAAGTAAAAAAAATATCAAGGTAACATCATCTCAGATCTGACAGTTACAATCCATATAAATGTCTTGTGGTATTAGATTCAATTGAATCAATCTTTTCATTTCTTGGTTATACTCAAAGGCAAGAAAAGATAAATGCCATAAATTTGGCCTTTATTATTATTAGTTTTGGCAGTACAAATGCTGTAAAGAAATTATTCTTTTGTTATTGTGAGATATAAAATGGCATATTTTTTCAAGGTAATATAAACCTGTTCAAGCTGTCAAAATATCAGAATCAGAAATCTTCATAAATATTTGGTCAGCTTTGCATCGGAAATGCATATCATTGTTAACCACATCAAATGAAGGACCTTCTTACTGACATCTGTGCTCAGAACAGAACAAGATGCCCAATGCTTAATGTAAATATGCTTCTACAAAATTCTATTCTGGCTGCACGTTGGATTAGAAAAGGTTTATCATTTGAAGAAACTTGAATACTGAATTAGTTCAATAAAATATGCAACATGACAATGAACTTCTAATGAAATGCATAATTATTATATGAGAAGGATTTGTAAGGAATTCCTCTCATTAACATGTAATAAGGTAGTTAGCAAATAATGAGAACTTCAAACTACTCAGAATCAATGAAAGTAGGCTATTCTAGAATAAGAAGCAAGAAACACACTTCAAATATAATTCTAAGCATGGGTAAGAAAGTAAAGTCTTTCTTAAAGTTCCAGGTTCAGTCTTATTGCATGGCACCTTGAGCGAGTGTCTTCTATTATAGCCTTGGGCTAACCAAATCCTTGTTAGTGGACATGGTAGATGGAAACTGGAAGAAACTCAGTGTGTGTGTGTGTGTGTGTGTGTGTGTGTGTGTGTGTGTGCATGCATGTGTGTTTGTCCCCCACCATTACTTGACAATATGTGTTTACAACCCTGTTACTTAACAGTTCTGCAAAAGAGACCAATAGAATAAGTACCAGACTTAGCAAGAAATTTAAGCACCAGGGTTGGTTCATTCAATTAAAAATTCTTCAAGGCAGTGCCCCAGTATGGTCACAGTCTAATGACTGAAACAAGAAAGGATTAAAGGCAAACGTAAGTCAACATGTGCTGAGGTAAAATGAAAGTAGAGTAGCAAACTGAGCGCAGATGTTTTAAATAGGCCTTCCTATTGTGCCACAACTACTTTTCATTCTGAATCCGAGTTTTCTTTAGTTGTACCTAATTAATTGAAATGTTCTGCTTTAAATTCTCTACATCAGAAAACAAACAAACATGACTAACAACATCAGAGTTATATCCAAGAACTGGGCCTTGATGGGATTATCCATTCATATTTGATGCATACGCAAATTTTTGACAATCATAGTATTATGACAATAGTCTATGATATTAGTGCATAGGTTCTATGCAGTAACCTTTCTAAAGTAGTTGGCATGAGGAAGAGCATCCAGTTATAGAAACCATGCCAAAGCAGTCACTGGAACATGGTGCAGTCCTTGGATTCATGTATTGGATCCTGTCAGACCATCCAGCCCATGCAAGCATGGAAGATCGACATTAAAAGGTGATGATGAGAATGATATCAAAATCTATGCTCTGCAGCATTGATAACTTCCTCCTATCTTCATGGTCTCATCAGCTAAGAAAAGACAGTTGTCTGCACATGCTATTTATATACAGGGTGGCAGAAACTTGAAATATTAAAAACTATCCAAGCTTCATTAATTCTTTAGAGAGATAAAAAATAATGGTAGTCTTTTATAATAAGAATTTAAGATTGAGAATGATGAACAAGAGTAACTCATTATTTAGCAATGCATGGGAGAGGAAAAAAAGTGGTTTGACTTGGATAGTGATGAAAAACTATGCCAGGTTAAAGTACAATTTGGATCTGAAGACGAAGCCAAGTTTCTAAAATATAGCTTTGGCTGTGATATAGAAGTGGATATTTAGAAAAATATATATAAATTAATAATTTACAATAAAAATTAGAAAGCATTCATTGCATTGGATTAAAAATATTTATTTATAGAAGTTGATGTCATCGTAAATTCCTTGTCTCTCAAATACGAGCTACATGTACAAGTGATATTTACTGCTTATGAAGCAAAACAAATATATATAGATATATATATATTAACAATAAACCAAAACAAACACGATAAATATCATAAGAAATAACTTGAAATAATGCAAACAAATTCATATAAAAGACTGATTTTGTAAACATTGTAAATAACAAGATACATTTTTATCTCATTAAAAAAAAATAATAAAAACAGACAGGTTTCCTAGGAGAGATAAGCAAACTACCGCATATTTTATTCAGTACGAAATGAGTTCCAACTCTTTACAACCAAAAGATAACTTACCTGACCTGCTTGTCTCTCTCTATATATATATACTTATTTCATGAACTGAAGAAGCTACATTAAATCACCTGATTAAACTCCTATGGTTGTATAGTTAAGTAGTTTGTTTCTCAACCACATGGTTTGAGTTCAGTCCCATTGCATGGTAGTTTGAGCAAGTGTCTTTTACTCTAGCCCTAGGCTAACCAAAACTTTGAGAATGGATTTGGTAGATAGAAACTGAAAAAGCCTGGATTATGTATATAACTATGTGTGTGTGTGTGCGTGTGTTTGGGTGTGATTGTGTTTCCTTGTCTTGACATCACGAGGGTTGTAAACGAGTGTCACCGTCATACAAGTGGTGTCACTCATTTCCAGTCTTCCATGGAAATATGCTCAGTGAAAGGGAAATATTGGCTTGCTTGCAAACAGATTAAAAGCTGATGATAAGGAGGGCATCCAACCATAGAAAATCTGCCTCGACAAATTCCATCTGATCTACGCAAGCATGGCAAAGTCGACACTGAAACAACAATGAAGATGATGATGATGATGATGATGATGATGATGATGATGATACACCAACCACCCCAGCTACTACCTAATTTCACACTGGAATCGTTTGTAAAATAATCTAAAGCACAATTGATGCTCAGTAACATGACAATGAGGATGATGGTGATGATGACGACGATTATTTCAAAGCTTCCATTAACTTTTATATGCATGTGTGTCTGAAGAAAGTGACTGTAAACTTACTAAACATATATATTAATTACATCACTTTATATTGCCTTTTTTTATGCTTAAAAAAAAAAGAAAACACAATGTAAAAAGACACAAAATTAACCAAAATACATTGGTGAAGCTTAATGTCTCAATCTCCTGGAGGTAATAATTTATTAGTTTCATTTGATTTCTTTTTTTCTTCAGTAAAAATTGGTGAAGATAAAAATATATAAAATAGTAACATTTTAGAAATTTCAATATTATATTAAATTTCAAAAAGATTACTGAAAGTTTGCTGATATATGATTGTAAACGCCTTATATCACAGACATACATACATACATATATATATGTGTATATATATATATATAAAATACAAATATGTGTGTGTCTGTATGTATATATATATATATATGCATATATACAAATACACATATGTATGTATATATACATGTGTATATATATTCATACATAAACTTGTATACATGTGTGTATATATATACATATGTATATACACATATACACATACATACATACACATATATATACGTGTGTGTGTGCGCACGTGTGTGTATACACACACACACACAGACCAAATTTTTCTCAATTTTTGTATTTGCATGAGTACGTTTTATTTTATTTTTAAGCAATCATCATGAATTTATATATTTCAAAGATTACAGAAAGTTTACTGATATGCGATTGCAAGCACCTTATATGTATACGCACTCACACGCACGCACACACACCTATATATATATATGTTCGCATGAGAGCAAGATTCAAATATTATAACGCAGTTATATTTAATGAGACAGATAGAATCCATAGATGTTAAAACACTCCGATGCCAATAGATGTCATGATGCCACTTATATCTGTGTATTTAATAGCTAATGTGAAATTATCAGTCAATTCAAAAAGATCCCAAGTGTAACATTTCCTCTAAAACTTATCT
>NC_042997.1:142206889-142216889 GCF_006345805.1 Octopus sinensis | reverse complement strand
TCGTTTACTATTTGTCATAGTTGTTGTTCATTTTGCTTTACAAGACAAAAATATATAAAAAGAAACAAATGATTTTTAAAAAGGAAAAGCTAATTCAACTAATGTTGTTAAATCAAACAACGACACACTTTTATTGCAAACTAAAATATCGTTTGCTGCCCACCAAATGACATCATAGTAGCTGCTTATTGCAGAAAGTGAAAGTGATGATAAGAGGGTCAATGTCGGTTTCAACGACGAAGATTCAGCTGTTCGAGCATTCAACAGACACATATATTCCTAATGTGATTTACAGTGTTTGTGTTTATGAGTGAGTGTGCGTACGTATATGTGTGTGTATGTATGTATGCGATAAAGGTGTACTCGAATTACAGACATAAAACGGGCTTCTAATATAGTTCGTTGTCAGCCTAATTTGAATTACAAAGTATGGATTTGTTTCGACGCCAGTGACACAGCTAGAGCGTGTACAGGTCGAGGCTGCCCTTGAATTTGTCGTCCCTCGCCCTACCAGCGACCCTATAAGCCTATACAGGTTGATACAATAATCCTAAAGCACCGTCTCCACCCCCACCATCACCAACCATGCTACTGCTCGATGCTATAGAAAACATTTGCCCAATAAGCTATGCAGTGCGAGACCTCGTGGTTGCGAAACAAACTTCTAAGCCATTCGCCCATAAATTTCAATATTGTCAATAATAATGATGATGATGATGGTAAATAAAAATAATAATCCTTTCTACTTTAGGTGCCAGCCTGAAATTTTTTTTGGGGGGTGGATATTTTATTTTATCGATTACAAAAGGATGAAAGGTAAAGTAGACCCCGGTGGTATTTGAATTCGGAACGTAAAATACGGACGAAATGCCGCTAAGCGTTTTGTCCAGCATGCTAACGATTCTGCCGATAATAATAATCCTTTCTAATATAGGCACACGGCCTGAAATTTGGGAGAAAGGGCTAAGTCGATTACATCAACCCAGTGTTTCACTGGTACTCAATTTATCGACCCCGAAAGGATGAAAGGCAAAGTCAACCTCGGAATTTGAACCCAGAACGGGAAGACAGGCAAAACACCGCTTAATGCTTTCTTTATTCATCGCTAAGGGTTCACAAAAAACGGTGGGGACGGTACTAGACAATACAATATGAGGTTACTTAAAGAAGCGTGTAAAAAGTAGACAAACGGAATATAAATCTAACGATGAATAATTCCACAAAACCCATGTTTTGTGGCAAGTGCCCTCTCCACATCCCTTTCCTTCGATCCACAGGTGCATTCTGAGAATAGGCCCGTTCAATCAGACTATTCTTGCCACATTCACTCGTCTTTCAACAAAACTGCAGGGAGGCAGCAATTGCTTCTCTTTCCTTTTCAAGTAGGGGCTTGGTCAAAAATGATAGTATCTATCTTCAGCCCTATCAATATGGTCCACCACACAACCTCTTTCGCTAAGGCTACCAGACAAATAAACACTACCCGCCCATCCCGGCCAAAGGAAGGTGTCGGGACTATCATAGTAAAATTAACTTTATCATTTCTAGAATGAAAGAAAAAGTCCATAGTGCTGGCACTGACTATGGTATAAAAGCTAAGCGGTTTTACATCAACAAAATTAATGAGTATACACTTCTAAACAATACTTGAACAAAAGTAAAAGAAAACTGCGATGCCAAGCACTGCCATGTATTGTTAAGAAGAAACATTAAATAGCTTAATATAGTCAGAACACCAAGATTTACTTTCGTGTTGTGAGAGATGAACGTTAGAACTTTGGAAAATCCGACAAGCTCAACAAAATTATTGTAAATACTAATGATTAAAATGCTAAAAATATTACCTTCGTGATAATCAAACACTAAAATATAATTCAGTTTCTTTTTGTTTTCCGGGAATTTTTTCTATTTTTTCCTTCAGGAAAGGCAAAGATGGGTTTGTTTGATTGTTTTGTTTTTCTCCGACACTAAAGTTCATGTTTAGTGAAATAATTTACAGTTGAATATTATTTCATAAAATATTTAGTATCGAAATGGATTACACAAAACGATATATTTTCAAGCAACCTTTAAAATCGTATAGTAACCTTATTTTTAATCAGCGATTCTTCATACTGCGTATTAAATAACAAAAGAAGATAGAAACAAATCAGAGTGGGAAATATATAATACAAACGTGAGACGTCTTTAAATTTTTCGAAATAAATAAGTAATAATGCTTTTTAAATATTTACAATGTTTTTGATGATCTTTCGAACTTTGCACATAAAATATGGTGAATAACGTATGCATGTGTACCTAACTGCGCGACTGTATAGTTATGAGGGTGGGTGCTGAAAAGTTCCTGGTTTTAAGGGTGTCGCGAAAGGCCTTGGCCCAACATTCTGAGTTCTTTTACAGGGCTTAGAAAAACTGAAGGACCGCTGCAATAAGTGTGTGGGTCTGAGAGGGGAATGTGTTGAATAAAACCATAATCCTCCTGTAGTTTCTTTTATCCAAAGCCAGGAACTTTTCAGCACACTATCGTGTAAGTCTGGGAGTACATAGCATTTTTGTCATAACTGTAGATGTGTACCCCAGCAACTGTTTTCTCCTTTTTTTAATGAAATCTTCCAGAGATATATTTTTAGACTGTAGAACGTGGTTATATCGGAATTTGTTGTGAAAATAATTTTCGGGAGAGTAGGAAGGAGTTTCGGATAATTCACACATCCCGATTTATTTCTTCAAAACTTTCTGAAAACTGAATATTTTTTAACAGAAATGTCTACATATACGTTTTTAGATGGTTTAGATTACAACAGTGTCGAATTTAACGTTTAAAAAAATGGAGATGGCGGTCGAATAATTAATACACCCCGACTTTGTTTCCTCATACGTTTTGATGAAGAGTGTGAATTATCCGTCTCCCTACACACATTTTTTTCACGTCAAATTCCCATATAATCGTAATCTACATCGCCTAAAACGTATTTGTTGAAAATATTTTTTGAAAAATACCCAGTTTTTCCAGGAGGTTACGGGAAAACAAAGTCGTAGGGCGGGACACAAATATGTAGTTATGTCGGGATTTTTTTTTTTTCTATTCTTAGCTTCACCTACTTTGGCTTTCACTTAATTCACCCAAGCAATATCCAAATAAATTCGTTTTTTAAACACTGGATTCTGAAATGATGTTTGCCAGGTTTTGTTTTTAATTATTCATAGTACAAAACACACACACACACACACACACACACACGTATACATACGTACATATAATGCGGCGAGCTGGAAGAGACGTTAAGCACGCCGGGCGAAATGCGTAGCCGTATTTCGTCTGCCGTTACGTTCCGAGTCCAAATCTGCCTTTCATCCTTTCGGGGTCGATAAATTAAGTACCAGTTACGCACTGGGGGCGATATAATCGACTTAATCCGTTTGTTTGTCCTTGTTTGTCCTCTCTGTGTTTAGCCCCTTGTGGGTAGTAAAGAAATAGGTATTTTGTCTACCGCTACATTCTGAGTTCAAATTCCGCCGTGGTCGACTTTGCCTTTCATCCTTTCGGGGTCGATTAAATAAGTACCAGTAACGCACTGGGGTCGATATAATCGACTTAATCCGTTTGTCCCCTCTGTGTTTAGCCCCTTGTGGGTAATAAAGAAATAGGTATACATACATACATACATGCAGGCAGGCATACACACACACACACACACACACACACACACATATATACATGCATGCATGCATGCAAGCAAGCAAGCAAGCAAGCAAACAAACAAACAAAGATAGAATTAGTTTATTTAATATAGAACAATTTAAGGAAACTGTACAACAAAAATTTCAAGCCGTGCATGGTACTCTAAAAAGTTTCAGAGTTACATGAAGCTTTCTGACCCCGCTAGAAATAACAGTCAAATTTTCCTTAAATTACACATTACCAGTCTTAAAAAATGATCACACATTAAATAAAAAATATATTCCTAGATAATGCATCAAAATGACATGATGGCCATGGCTAGAATGTCTTTGATCTTAGATCAGCACAAAATGACAGGATGGTCATGGCTAGAATGCTTTGATCCTCGTTTAGTATAATCAAGTTAAATAATAGCCTTGATTATTTCTTCAAAGCAGGGCTCTGCTCGAAATGTAACACGCACCTCTTCGCAGTACACGCACTGATTTTGTTTGAATGTTACAGATTTGGGTCAAGAACATGTAATTCTCAAAGAATTTTGTTTTAATATAAATAGTTCGCGATACAACGTTTTAATTTTTATTTTAAAACGTGAATGGCCCCTTTCGGGCAAAGAAATACAAGGAGTCAAGGTTCCACTTTAATAATAC
Organism: Octopus sinensis; assembly: GCF_006345805.1. Taxonomy (NCBI): domain Eukaryota; kingdom Metazoa; phylum Mollusca; class Cephalopoda; order Octopoda; family Octopodidae; genus Octopus; species Octopus sinensis. The sequence goes on along the minus strand of NC_042997.1, from coordinate 142,212,557 downwards.
ACTATACACGGTTATAAGAGCCAAAAAACAATTTGGTTGTTACAAAAACCATCAATCAGAAACAGCAGTAAAAACCCAAAATAGCTGAGATACCTAATTTGATATTATGTCGCTTCGTGTGCGTGATGAGAGTACGGTATGAATAAGCATTGATGGAGACAGGGCAGGAAAAAGAGAGGTGTGTGTTTCTTATCAAGAAGTTTACGGTGGTTTCTGATCTTTTTTTTTTTTTTTTTTTAGTTAAAACTAAATTGAGGGAGTCGCAATGTCTGATCGAATAAGGTGTCTAAGAACTAAATTTATTTACCATCGTCATTAGTCAGGAAACCAACCTGTTTATTTGCTTAGCAGGTAAATAGGTAAGAGGAAAAGTACAACGATAAATTGCTGGGGCTTGGAACTGGGAAATCGCGTAATTTAATAGCTTAGTTTATAGACATCAAACACCTTTTCTACAAGATAAATTTTTGGAAAATCTGTCGTTCTCTTTCATAGAAATTTCATAGAAACAATTTTCGGATCTTTTCGGTTTGACCGGCAGTTTTTTAAAATAATTTCCACGTAACTAAACACTTTTAAACTTCGTATACTGGTAGAATGTGTTTATAAAACATATTTTTCTCTTGGCTTTATTGTGAAAATTCTATAGTTTGTAAGAATATGTCCTTCGTTTAAGAAACAGATTGTGTTTATTTACATTTCTGAAGAAAAAAAGATACCCTTCCCCCACACCTAAAACAGATTGAAATGCAATAGATCGATACTAGGGTCATAATTATGGGTGACAATTTCATATGACACCGCTAGAAAAAACTGCCGTTCAAACCGAAAATATCCCAATTTTCTATATATAATAAGTATATATATATATATATATATATATATATATATATATATATATTAGAAATGAGGAAGGCCCGTTTATGGGATTACGTTAGGCTTCCCATCCATTTTCTTCTTTTTAGGAGGTCTTGGGCCAACAGGTTTTGGGATCTGACGATACGCCCTTTATGGACGGGAATCCCATTTTTCATATATGCTACTCTATATCTTAGAGTGTGCTTCTTTCGGATTTATGTTTTTACAGACTATATATATATATATATATATATATATATATATATATATATATATCGCTTTTTTTTAGAAATACAAATTCAGAGAAGCACACTCTAAGAAGTAGAGCAGTATATGTATGTATAGCCGAAATTTGCCATGATGAATCGGTTTCTGACTGAAGAATGAAGGCTCTGAATTACTGTCCGTTTTTCCGTGTTTGTCAATTCGTGAATTTCACGTTCTTTATATATAAGTTTTATTCTATATATTATATATATATATATATATATATATATATATAGGGAGAAATCACACACAAAAAACAAAAGATGAAGACAGGTGGTATAACGCTCAGGAAGTGAAAAAGTCTTTAACGTTTCGAGCCTACGCTCTTCCACAGAAAGGAACACACACGCACACACACACACATGTAGACAGATAGATAGATAGATAGATAGATAGATAGATAGATACATACATATATATATATATATATATATATATATATATGCGAATGAAATCCCAATGAAAGAGGGCGACATATATTAATGTCTGTGTGTGTGAGTGTGCGTTGGTGCAAACAGGAAAAAAGAACTCAAAATATGGATATATTTAAGTGCCAACGCACGTGACTCTTGGACCTTGAATCACTTTGTTGCTTCTGCTAAATATTAATATGTGTGTATGTATGTTTGTACAACCATTCGGTTTAGATTTATAAATATTTCGGGGACAGCTTTTATTGATAGAAACGTCAAAAAAAAAAAAAAAACAAGATGGAGGATAAGTCAAGTGAGACAGACGAAACAACGAAGTCTGAAGTAGTATGGCAGATAACATTTAAATTTAGCAGCCTAAATTTAAAATTTAAATATATAATACAGACGATAATCTTTTCGGTTTTTTTCAATCAATCATACCTTTCTATCTCAGGGAATTTCATTTCATTTTCTTTCAAATAGAACTGTTTTGTCCCAACTAAATTCACAAAGAAGTCTACATCACTGAATTACCATTAAATCAGCTTATTGTCTCGGTAATGAAAAATTAAAATTGCCGCATCTATCTTCCTGTCACAATAACATGAAGCACTTTAAATCAAAATAGCACAACTAAACACCGTGGGGGGGACAATCATTTATTTTATATTAACTATTTTAGACTACTAGAGGTTATATCGTCGAAATAAAAAGTACATGCTGAATGTATTTACAATTGAGGAACACATCGTAACATAATTACTCAGACGTGGCTATCTAGTTAAAAAGTTATCTTTGCAGTCATATAGTTCCGGGTTCAATCCCACTGAGTAACATGTTGAGCAAGTGTTTTCTTGATAGTTGAATTTAGTAAACGAAATGCCTGTCACATATGTATATATAGACAGAGAGGAGGAAGAGAATTATATACATAATACGGAGATATAGAACTCAATGCATAAAGTAGAAAGCTTACATTATTTTAATATAATCCAGAAGCAACATCAGTGTCTCAATACATACATCCATATATATATATATATATATATATATATGTATAAAGGGTTGATGCAAAGTTCCTGGCTTTAAGAGTGTCACGAAAGGCCTGTTGGAGGTCCAACCTTTTGAGTTCTTTTACAAGGCTTAGAAAAACTGAAGGACCACTACAATAAGTATGTAAGTCTGAAAGGGGAATATGTTGAATAAAATCATAAAAGTCCCGGGCTTTGGGTAAAAGAAAATACAGGAGGATCAGTTAATTATGATTTTATTCAAAATATTCCCCTCTCAGATTCACATACTTATTGCAGTGGTCCTTCAGTTTTTCTAAGCCCTGTAAAACAATTTGGAAGGTTGAGCCTCCAACCAGGCCTTTCGCAATATCCCTAAGGAACTTTTCAGCACCCTACTTATAACATAAATCAATTTGGGTCAATTTGTTCGACTAAAGCATGGCCGCAGTCAAATGACTGAAACAAATAAAAGAATATATATATATTGACCCAAGGACTTACTCTTTGTAAGCCTAGTACTTATCCTATCAGTCTCTTTTGCTGAACTGCTAAACTATGCGGACATAAACACACCAGCATCGGTTCTCAAGCGATAATGGGGGGACAAACACAGACAAACATAAACATATATATATATATGACAGGCTTCTTTCAGTCCTCATCTAGCAAATCCACTCTCAAGGCTTTGGTTGGCCCAAGGCTATAGTAGCAAACACTTGCCCAAGGTGCCATGCAGTGGGACTGAACCCGGAACCTTGTAGTTGGTAAGCAAGCTACTTACCACACAGCCACTCCTGTGCCTATATATATATATATGTATATATATATATATATATGCTCAGCAGATCCTGTCAAACTGTCCACAATATATCCCAGCACAGAAACTTGACATTAAATGATGCTGATGATAAATATGTACACACGTTTGTGTGTGTGTGTGTGTGTGTATGTATATATATAAATGTGTGTGTGTGTGTGTGTGTATGTATATGGATGTGTGTATATGCATAAATTCCTAAGAGAAACTACCTACACCTAGATATATCTTTACAAACAATAACTCTTTACTCAAATGCACTATGGTGTTCAGAGTACAGTGCCTAAGTAACATGAAAATTATTAAATATCTTTTCCAGGTGACACAGTTAAGTCAGTAATGGTAGGGGCCAATATTGGCTGAAACTTAATTATCCTTTTCCTTTTCTTTTTTCCTCAGCTGAACAGCTTCAAACACTTAAAGAGTAGCATTGGTGTACCGCTAAGCATTTGTCACATTGCATGCCTTTATGAGTACTTTTGCATGCTTTAATGAGTAATTTTGCATGCCTTTGTGAGTAATTTTGCATGCTCCTTTATTTTTCCCTAGCATTAAGTGAAAGCTCAGACTTCTTAGAGCTACTAATAGATAGCAAACTTTTCACTGCAGAGGCTGGGGTAATACCTGTATCCCTAGTTTCTTAACTCATATGGTTTGATGGAAAGTGCAGTATAGGTTACATCCTCCACTGAAGTGCTGTCAGCATCTGAAAGAAGAAGTCTTGGTCTTGCCAGACAGGTGGATGTCTCCTTTGTTGTAATGACCTATGATTCAGAGGCACTTTCTATAATAATACATATCAAACAATGTACAAGATGTTTAATTAACCACAGCTTCACTGAGAATACAACAATAAGACTAAGCAATCCAAATAACATTATACAAGGCTTAGACATATTTAAATCAGGCAAATGTTAAGACAAACAAAAAAAATTGTAATTATCCTAATTATCATCTTGATGATCAGGGTGATAATCATTATCACAACCATGAGTCATTCTCTCATTAAATATATAGAATTATGTCAAATATTACTGCATGGATTAGTGATTGGTAAATGCTGACTGAACAAATTTAATTTAGAAAGCAAGAAAGATACAGAGAAACTGAATGCTGCCTCTATGAGGAACAACTTCCACAGTGATCAAACCTCATTCATATATGAACAGGAATTCAGAGGTAGGCAACTGGTAAAGATAATAACTACCATAGCTGATGGCATATAAGATACACTGTTTTCCAAAAATAAAAAAGTCTCAAAAAAAAATATCACCCCTGCACCTACATGTGGATTTGAGTCTATAGTACAAGCTTTAATGCACTAAAATTTTTTTCTTAAATATAAGCTGCTAAAATTGGAGTGCATCTAATGTATCTTTTGTACTATCAAACACAGTATACAGTGATATTGCAGTTAATGACTAGTTGATACTCTTTCTTATTACAATATTTATATGCAGCTCAATAGACTGAGCTAAACATTCTTTTCTAACTGCTGTATAGATCAGCCTTTGTAAAACACCTTCCTTGGCAGTCAGAAACGATAAATTCATGCACACCATGTCTTTTGAGTAATTCACTAACAACAAATAACAATAAATATTTATTGTGTATATATGAGAATAACAATGTTGTTTGGAACTAAAGTGCTTTGTAGAATTTATGCCAAAGTAGACAATCAGCTTCGCAGAGTAAATATATAATTAGTGGGAAAACTCAGAAGCAGAACCTAATAACATTTACTCTGGTTCAACTGGAAGGTTTCTAACATCTCTTATCAAATTACGCAGCTAAGATCAACAGTAAATTTGATCAGGGCATTTCTATTTAAAGAATCCTGAATACAAATTTGGGCATATGAATATACACAGACATAATTGTTCCTGTAGGCATATGGTCTAGTAAGCATAGGGCATTGGGCTCCCAATCTTTATGTCATGGGTTCGATTCCTGGACTGAGAGATGTTTGTGTTCTTGAACAAGGGGTGCTTCATTTCATGTTCCAGCCTGCTCAATTGAAAACAAGCATGCCGTGTGCTAGTGCTGCCCTCTCACACTGCAGCTGTCACATCCACTGGGTCAATAGGTGGGAGGCTGACAAGGTGTCTGTGCCTACTTGTGTCTACATAAGGCACACAAAACAATGTGAAAATACAGTACATGCTACCTGGTTACACTGAGTCGCAAATGATGGCAAATGGTTCTTTGGCTTTACACACACATACACATGGGTGCTTTTTACATTGCACCAGCACCCATGGGGTCGCCAGAAGAGATACTTCACATCTGCAGTAGGACAA